>NW_027469279.1:0-251734 GCF_051020765.1 Lasioglossum baleicum
AGTCAAGCATTATACCGAAGGCATTAACTTCCGAGAAGCTAACCCACTGGATCGAGTGTATAAATTGGCCTTTAGAGAGACAGAGTATTATACATCTTAGTGTTGTTCGTCTTACTTCCATGTATGAATTACTGGATAAAGTGTCAAATCGTTCCAGAGCGTTACCACCAGCCTTGAGAGTCGGGCGGCTATGTCTACAGCTTCTCCTATCCTGTGATTTCCAGGGTCAGACCGTGTGATCCGGACGAAAATGTGATGATGAGTATTAGCAATAGACAACCTTAATTTGCGGTATAGATATGAAAGTAGAGCAGCAAACCGTAGGAGGAATTTACCAATTGGTATGACGACAGACAACTTCACGGACACCTTAATTTCCGCGATTCAAACCCGGAGTATCGAGGGTATAAGTACGTGCTTATGGAAGAAAATTTGTATTCATTTTAGCGACGGATACCTTAACCTCGTGGATGAATAAGGAGGTCGCGAGTCAAACCGTTCGAGAACGTAATCACCACCTGAACAGTATTGGCAATAGACGCCTTAATTCAGGGTTTGAAAATAGAATCAGCCAGTCAAGCCGTTGTATAACGTTACACATTGGTATACTGTCAAACATTTTACCGAAGGCCTTACCTTCGGAGAAGTATTCGAGAGTATTAGTTCGTGTGCAGAGAAGAAAACTAGTATTCAGTATGAACAGGAAAATCGATAGTAAAACCTTCCAAAAACATTTACTCCTTTGTTGCGATTCACATATCTAAGGCAATACAATCACGAATCCTGAGGCAAATTCCAAGAGCCAAGCAAGTTATTCCGTGAGTATATTCGATGAACAGTATTGACAATAAACGGTTCACTTCACGGTATGAATATCAAAGTAGGGAGACAATCCGTTCGACTAGGTATTCAATTCCTATACAGTAAAACGTCTTACCGAAGACCTGACTTTCCACGTACGTACCTCGCTGTGTCGAGAGATTGTCCTCGTGATCAGAAATACAGATTAGTACACATTGTAGTGCGGGGCACCGTAATTTCATGTATGAATATGATGATCAAGTGTCAAACCGCTGGAGAACGTTATCAATTCATATAAAGTCATTCTTTTTACCGAGTACAGTATTGTACGAGAACATAGCATGGTTTAGCGAGTGCCGTGCTTAATGTTCACGGAAACAGATCACTACATATATTAGCTGTCGGACATGTAATTTTCATGTATGAATATCAAAGCGACAGTCAAACCGTTTCAGATCTTCACACACTTCTGTGTGAGTCGAACGGCTAAGTCAATAGCTTCACGTATCCTGTGGTTCCCAGGGTTAAACCAGGCACTCTGGAAGTAAATCCTCTGAACCGTATTGACAAGAGACATCATATGTCACGGTATGGATACTATTGTATAGCGTCAACCAGTTTGATAGCGTTACAAATCAGTATAATCGTTTACTGAACGTTTTACTGAACAGCTTACCCTGCGTGAGGCTAACACGGTGTACCGAGATTATAACATACTGTTCAGAGGAACAAATAAATATGGATTTTAGTGACGGGCACCTTAATTTCAGGTATGAATAAGATGATCGAGGGGCAAACCTTTCTTGAGGGACGCGCAAGCAAGTCAATAGCTTCACCTATCCTATTATAGCGTGACTGTACCTGGTATGCCGTGATTAAATACACTGAACAGAATTGGCAATAGACAACTTAATTCGCTGCATGAATATTCAGGACGATAGACAAACCGTCGGACAACATTACCAAATGGTATAAAGTCATTCTTTATGACCAATACCTTGCCTTCCGAGCAACAAGCCCGTTGCAGTGTGTGTCTTGTTTACTGTCCGCGCACAAACAAATCAGTAGACATTTTGGAATAGGGGCACATTATTTTCATGCCTGAGTAGCAAAATCGAGAGACAAACCGTTGGAGAACATTACCACCTTTCTTTAAAGTGGCACAGCTAAGCCAATAGCTTCGCTTATCCTGTTATACCAAGAGTAAAAGCAGGCATTCCGGGATTCAATATGCAGTACAGTGTTGGCAATAGGCATCGACGTTCACGATATAAATATTAACGCACATAGTCTGACCGTTATAGAATGTCACTTATTGGTATAGTGTCAAACATTTTACCGAAGGCCTCACCATCCGAGACCCAAAAACGCTGTATCGAGAGTATTACTTCTTGTTCAGAGAAGCACATTAACGTACATTTTACCAATGGGCGCCATTATTTCATGTATGGCTTAGAATACCGAGGGACAAACTGTTCAAGAACGTTCCCACCTTCCTTGAGGGTCTCACAGATATGCCAGTAGCTCTACCCATCCTGCGGTTCCTAGAGAGAGACCAGGCATTCCACAACTTATTCGCAGTACATTATTGGAATTAGACACGACATTTCACAATATAAATATTAAAGAGCAGAGTTAAACCATTGTAGAACGCTACCTATTGCTATACAGACAAGCTTATTACCGAAGGCCTTACCTTACGAGAACCTATCCCGCTTCATCGAGAGTATAACTTCGTGACCAGAGATACAAATTAGTATATACTATAGTGCCGAGCACCTTAGTTTCATGTATGAATTAGAAGATCAGGTGTCAAACTGTTCGAGATATTTGCCACGTACCTTGAGATTCGAAAGGATATGTCAAAAGCTTCTCCTGTCCAGTGATTTCGAGAGTTAAATGAGGTAATCCGGGAGTAGCCCGCTGACCAGTGCTATAGTATTCAAACCGTTAATTGTGGTGTCTATTGGCAATACTGATGAATATTTAAAGCAGACCGTCAAAATGGTGTATATCGTTACCAAATCCTATAAAATCAAACGCTTTACCGAAGCCCTTATCCCCGAAAAACTAACAGGCTGTATAGATAATATAACCTCGGGTTCAGGGAAGGAAATTAGTCTTCATTTCAGTGACGGGCACCATATCTCCATATATGAATTACAAAATCGAGTGTCAAACAGCTCTAGCACGTTGCCACCCTCTTTGAGGAACGAACGGCTAAATCAATAGCTTCACCTGTACTGTGACTCGAAAAGTCAAATCAGATATTCCGGCAGTAAATCAGCTAAATAGTATTGGAAATGGACATCTTAATGCAAGGTTTGAATATTAAAATGGGGATTCAAACCGATTGTGAACGGTTTCGATTGTTGTGAAGTCAAATGTTTTACCGAAGGAAGTACCATCTGCGAACCTCACCCGCTTCATCGAGAGTATAACTTCGTCTTCCGTGGATCATATAAATATACAATTTAGTGACGTCACCTTAAATTCACGTATGCTATAGAACATCGAGGCTCAAGCATTTCGAGGACGTTACCGCCCGTATTTCGTGCCCAACGGCTAAGTCGAAGGTTTCACCTGTTCTGTGGTTCTGATTGTCCAACCAGGTATCCCGTGTGTATCTACTCTCAGAAGGATAGACAATTGACACCATGTTCCTCGGTTTGAGTATTAAAGCTGAGCTTCAAAATGTTGTAGAACGTTACCTATTGATATGGAATCAAATTAATTGCCGATGGATTTTTCTTCCGAGAACCTATCCCGCTGTATCGATAGTCTTAATTGGTGTTCAGAGAAACAGGCTATTAGTTCTTATAGTGCCGGGGACCTTAATTTCATGTACGAATAAGAATATCGAGAGTCAAACCATTGGAGATCGTACCACCATTCTTGAGGGTCGCACAGCTAAGTCAATAGCGTCAACTAGCCTCTGATACCGAGAATCAAAGCAACTATACCGGAAGTATATCCGCTGTAAGGTATTGGCAATAGGCACCGTAATTCCGGGTATGAATATCAAAGTACTGAGTCAAACCGTTGAAGATCGTTACAGATTGGTATAGAATCAAACCTTTTACCGACGGCCGTACCTTCCGAGAAACTAACCTGCCATTTAGAGAGTGTAATTTCGTGTTCAGCAATGCCAAGAAATATCCATTTTAGCGATGGGCACCTTAGCTTCCTGTACGAATCATCAGGTCGAGTGTCAAACGGATCGGGAACCTGACCAAATTCGTTGAGAATCGAACGGCTAAATCAATAGCTTCACCAATCCTGGGACTCCGAGAGTAAAACCAGGCATTCCAAGCGTAACTCCGATGCAATGTAAGGACAATGGACACATTAATTCGCGGTTTGAATATTACAGTATAGCGTTAAACCGATTGAGAACGTTGCCAAATTGTATAAAGGCATTTTTTTTTACCCAATACCTTATCTTCCGAGAACATAAGCCACTGTATCGTGCATACAACCTCGTATTCAGAGAAACAAATTGGTATACATTATAGTAGCGGACACCTTAACTTCATGAATGGCATAGAAGTCAAAGGGTCAAATCGTTCTGGAACGCACCGATCTTCTTTGAGAGTCGCTCGGATACGCCTATAGCTTCAGCTATCCAGCGATTCCTAGAGGCAGACAGGTATTCCGCGACTTATCCCGCAGTACAGTATTTAAATTAGACACGCTATTTCACAATATAAATATTAAGGAACAGAGATAGCCTTTGTAGAACGATCATTGCTATTCAGTCAAACTTTTACCGAAAGGCTTTCCTTGCGAAGACCTATCCCGCCATATCGAGGGTATAACTTCGTGTCCATGGAATCAAATTGGTATATACTTTAGTGCCGGCACCCTTTATTTCGTGTCTGAATTAGAAGATCGAGCATCAAACCGTTCCAGAGCGTTACCACGCTCGCCATGAGTCGAACGGCAAAGACAATAGGTTCACCTATCCCGTAATTACGAGAGTCAAACAAGGTATTCCGGTAGAAAATCCGTTGAACGGTATTGGCAATAGGCACACTTATTCATTGCATGGATATTAAAGTTGAGCGTCAAACCGTTCGAGTACGTTACCAACTGGTATAAAGTCAAACCTTTTATGGAATAACTTATCGACCTAGAGCGAACACCGAACTAGCGAGTGCCTTGCTTAGTGCGCACGGAAACAAAATAGTAGTCATTATAGCTGAGCGGAGACCATATTTTCGTGTCTGAATAGCAAAATCGAGAGTCAAACTACTCTAGATCGTTACCACATTCTTTCGGATACAAACGGCTAAGTTAATAGCATCACGTATTCTAGGATCCCGAGAGACAAAATAGGCACTGAGGGAGTAAGTGCCCCGCACCGCATTGGCAATAGACACCTTAATTCTCGGAATCAATATTAAAGTTGACCGACATACCGTTTTAGAGCGTTACCAACTTGTATATAGTTAAACCTTTTACCGAAACCCATACCTGCCGAGAATGTAAACCTCCGTTTCGAGAGGATAAAATTTTGTTCAGAGAAACACATTAGTATACGTTTTAATGATGGGCACTATAATTTCAGGTATTATTTACATGATCGGGTATCAAGCCGTTCGAGAACGTTACCGCCTTCTTTGAGAGACGAGCGGCTAAGTCCATAGCTTGTCGTATTCCAATAGTCGAAGAGGCAGTCCATGTATTCCCGGAGTAAATGTTACTAATTTACTACCTTGAAAAATAGGTATAATTAAATATAGCAAGACACTTGCTTCAGCGGGTTAGGCTTCTCGGAAGGTATGGCCATCGGTAAGAAGTTTGGCTCTAAACTAAAATATGAAGATCTATAGCCGTCTGACGCTCTACCCTCATATTCGTACCGCGAATTAAGGTGTGCATTGCCAATACTGTTCAGCGCATTCACTCCTGGAATACCTGCTTTGACTCTCCGAATCACTGGATAGGTGAAGCTTTGACATAGTCATTCAAATCTGACAGAAGGGGGCACCGTTCTCGTCCGGTTTGACACTCGACCTTCTCAGCCATGCATGAAATTAAGGTGCTTGTTTGTAACATATACTAGTTCCTACCCCGACACGCGGTGTTATACCCTCGAAACGGAGAGTTTGCATCTTCGAACGTAAGGCCATAGATAAAGAGTTTGACGTTATACCAATTGGCAAAGCTCTCAATCGGGTTGACGCTCTACTTTTATCGTGAATTATGGTGTCTACTGGCAATTCCAGCAGCGAACTTACTCGCGGATTTCCCGGGTTGAATCTCGAAATCTCGGGATAGGTGAAGATATTGACATATTTGTCCGTCTCTCACAGAAGGAAGTAACGTTCTCGAACGGGTTATGCCATCGGAGGTTAATGCATTCAGTATAAACGTTTAGCTTTATACCAATTGGTAACGACCGTAAACTGTTTGACACTCTACATTAATATTCAATCCGTGAATTAGAGGTACTGCTGCCAATACTGCTCAGCGGATTTACTACCGAAATATCTGGTTTAGCTTTCGGAATCACAGGTCAGTTGACGCTGTTAACTTAGCCGACCGACTCTTATAGAAGGAGGTAACGTACTCTATCGGTTTGATTCCCGATCTTCTGATTCATATATGAAGTTAAGGTGTCCGTCATAAAAATGTACTGTAATCCGTTCCACTGAACGTGACGTTATACTCTCGGTACAGCGGGTTAGCATCTCGACAGGAAAGACCTTCGGGTTAGGGTTTGAATTTATAACAATATGTAACACTCTACAATGGTATGACGGTCTGCTTTATTATTCATAGCGTGAATTAGGGTGTCTATTGCCAAGACTTTGTAACGTATTTACTCCGGAATACACGGTTTGACCCACAGAATCGCAGGTAAGGTGAAGCTATTGACTTAGCCGGTCGTCTATCACTGAAGGTGGTAACGCTCTCGAACGCTTTGACTCTCGGTGATGATAATTATTCAAAAGCATGTGGTGTTCGTTCGCTAAAATGCCTTCTAATTTGTTTCCGGGAACATTAAGCAGGACACTAGCTACAGCGAGGTAGATACTCGAAAGGTATAGTATTCTGTTCAAAGGAACGACATTATGCTGATTGGTAATGTTCTCTGTCGGTTTGACTTTCCACATTAGTATTCATAACGCGAATTAAGGTGTCAGTTGCCAACAAACTGCAACGGACTTACTGACGGATTACCTGATTTGACTCTCGGAATTGCTGGAGAGGTGAAGCTCTTGACGTATCCGTTCGAATCGCAAAGAGTATGGTACCATTCTGGAACGGTTGGACCCTCGACCGTCAAATTCATGCATGAAATTACGGTGCCGTCGCTGAAATAAATGCTAATTTCTTTCCCTGAACACAAAGTTACACTCCGATGATGCGGATGATGTTCGTGGAAGGTAAGACGTTCGATAAAACGTTTGACTTTATACGAAACGGTATCGCTCTCAAATGGTTTGACGCTGGGCCTCAAGATTCAAACCGTGAAATAGGGTGTCTGTACCCAGTACCGTTCAGCGGATTTAATCCCGGAATACCTGGTTTGACTTTCGCAATCGCTGGATAGGTGATGCTAATGACTTAGCTGTGCGACTCTCGCAGAAAGTAGTACCGTTCTGGAACAGTATGCCTATCGATATTCTGATTCATACATATAATGAAGGTGCCCGTCACTAGAAGGAATAATAGGATGTTTCTCTGAATACAAATTTAGACTACCGATACAGCAGCTTATCATATTGGAGGGTAAGGCCTTCGGTAAAAAGTTTGACGCTATACCAATAGGTAACATTGGACAAATATCTGACACTGCACTTTTATATTTATACTTGGAAGTAGGGTGTATTTCGCCAATACTGTACAGCTTATTTAGTTCCGGAGTACCTGGCTTGACTCTTAGAATGACAGAATTGCTAAAGCCATTGACTTAGCCGTTCGACTCTCACAGAAGGTGGCATCGTTCTCGAACACCGTGAATCTCGATATTCTAATGCAAACATGAATTTAAGGTGCCGTCACTTAATTGTGTACCAGTTCGTACCTCGGAAGGCGGAGTTATACTCCTCATATAGCGGGTCTGTTTTTCGGAGTGTAAGGAATACTGTACGACATTTAACCCTACACGAATTGTTAATGCTATACAACGGCTTGACGGTCTGCTTTAATGTACAAACCGAGAATGAAGGTGTCTATTGCCAATACCATTCAGCGTAGTTACATCCGAGAAACCTGGTTGAACACTTGGAATCACAGGACAGGTGAAACCTTCCACTTAGCTGTTCGACTCTAAATGCGGATGGTAACGTCCTCGAACGGCTTGAGGCTCGATGTTGTATAGCATACGTGAATTCAAGGTGACGTCACTAAATTCTATACTAATGTGTTTTCCTGAAAAAGAAGCTATACTCTCGATGCGTGGGATTAGGTAAGGAATTGGGTAAAGCGTTTGACTTTATGGCAATTGTAACGTTCTCACTCGGTGTGACGCTCTGTTTTAATAATCAGTTTCCGATTTAAGGAATCTACTGCCGATACTGTACTGTGCATTTACTGCCGGAATATCTGGTTTCACTTTCGGAATCACGGTATTTATGAAGCTATTCACTTATTCGATCATACCTCAAAGAATGTGGTAACTTTCGCGAACGGTTTGACCCACGATTTTGCTATTTTTACATGAAAATAGCTTGTCCGCCAGCAAAAATGTATACGAATTTCTATCTCTGCATACGAAGTTATACTCTCGATACGGCGGGATAGCTTCGCCAAATGTAAGGCCACCAGTAAAGTGTTTGACTTTATATCAATTGCCAATGCTCTGAAACGGTTTGGCGGTCTGCATTAATATTCAAACCGTGAATTATGGTATGTATTGATAATACTGTTCAGCGGATCTACTCCCGGGGTCCCTGGATTGACTTTCGGAATCGTAGGTTATGTGGAGCTATTGCCTTAGCCGATCGAATCACAGAGAAGGTGGTAACGTTCTCGAAAAGTTTGAACCTCGATATTCTGACATATACATGACGTTAAGTTGCCCGTTAACGAAATGAATACTAATTTCGTTCTCTGAGCACGAACGTATACACTCGCTGAAGCCGCACAGAATTGCGGAAGGCTAGGTCTACTGTGAAACGTTTGAAACTATGGCAATCGGCAATTTTCTCAAACGGCGTGACGCTCTATTCTATTATTCACACATCGAATTAAGATATCTATGCCAATACGGTCCATCGCATTTACAACCGGAATATTTCGTTTGACCGTCGGAATCACAGGATTCGTGAAGCTATTGAGTTAGCCGTTCAATTCTCAGAGAGAGTGCTAACTTTCGCGAACGGTATGACCCTCGATCTTCATACTCATAATGAAATTATGGTCCCTGTCTCTAAAATGTTTACTAATTTGATACTCTCAACACGAAATAACGCTCTTGATGAAGCGGGTGAAGATCGCGGAACGTACGACCTTCGGAAAGGCATTTGACTTTATAGCCATTGGTAAAGTTCTCAAACGGTTCGTCGCACAACTTTAATTTTCAAAGCGTGAATTATAGTGTCTATTGCCAGAACTGTTCAGCGGATTTATTCCCGGGATACTTTGTTTAGTCTCCCGGAATCACAAGGTAGGGAAACTCTCGCAGGCACGTGCAGTTATTCACCTAGCTGTTTGAGCATCATAGAAGGTGGTGACGCTCTCGGATTGTTTTACACTCCATCTTCTTATTTATACAAGAAATTAGTATGCCATGACTAGAATGTATATTAATTGGATTCTCTAAACACGAAGCTGTACTCCCGATAGGATGTGTTAATTTCTCGGAGGGTAAGGTCTTTGGTAAAACGATTGTCGTTATTCTATCAGGTAACGCTGTCAAACGGTTTGGTGATGTACATTATTGTTCAAACTGTGAATTAAGGAGACCATTGAAAATAGTGTACAGCGCATTGACTCCAGGAATACCTCGTTTGTCCCTCGGAATCACAGGATAGGAGCAGCTGTTGGCTTAGCATTTCGGCATTAAAAGAAGGTGGGATCGTTGTAGGACAGTTTCACTCTCGATCTTTCATTCATACATGAAAATAATGTGGCCGTATGCTACAATGTCCAAAAATTTGTTTCCATGAGTACTAAGAAAGACACTCGCTACATGGTGTTATGTTCTCGGAAGGTAAAATATTCGGTAAAAAAATGACTTTATAGAAATTGGTAATACTCTATGACGGTTTGACTCTCAACTTCAATATTCATACCGTGAGTTAAGGTGTCAGTTGCCAACAAATTTAAGCAGACTTACTCTCGTATTACCTGATTTGACTCCCGGAAGCACAGGATAGGTGAAACAATAGATTTAGCCCTACGACTCTCAAAACGGGTGATAACGTTCTCGAACGGTTTGACACTCGACCTTCTAATTCATGCATCAAATTAAGGTGCTCGTCACAACAGCGTATACTAGTTTGTACCTCTGAACACGTAGTTATACTCCCGATACAGCTGGACAGTTGTTCGGAGGATAAGGCATTCTGTAAGAAGTTTGACAGCACACGAATAGGTAACGTTCCCACACGGTTTGACGCTCTATATTAATACTCACTCCGAGGATTGAGATATCAATTGCCAGTACCTTTCAGCTGTATTTACCCTCGGATTACCTGGTCTGACCATCCGAATCACAGGATAGGTGAAGCTATTGACGTAGCTTTGCAACTCTCAAAGAATCTAATAACGTTATCGAACGGTTTGAAACTCGTTCTTCTAATTCATACATGAAAATATGCTGTCCGTCTGCTCAAATGTCTCCTAATCTGCTTCCGTGAGCACTAAGCATGACATTCGCTGCAGCGGGTTCGGTTCTAGGAAGGAAAGGTTTCTGGTAAGGTGTATGATATTATATCTATTTGCAAAGTTCCCCAGCGGTGTGACGCTGTACTTCAATATTCATCGAGTGGGTTGAGGTGCTTACTGCCAATACAGCTCAGAGAATTTATTCCTGGAATGACTGATCAGCCTCTCGGAATCACAGGATAGCTGCTGCTATCGGCTCAGTTGTGCGGCCTTCAAATAAGGCGATAACGTTCTCGAACGGTTTGACACACGATATAGATATTCAATCATGAAATAAAGGGGCCCGCCACCGGAATGAACTAATTTTTAACACTGATCACGCAGTTATACTCTCGATACAGCGGGTTAGCTTCTCGGTAGATATGGCACCGGCAAAAAGTTTGACTCTATACCAATACGGATCGTTCAACAACGGTTGGACACTCTACTTTATTACTCGCACCGTGAATTGGAGTGACTATTGCGAATACTGTTCTGCGCATTTACTCCCAGAATACCTGGTTTGTCTCGTGGAATAATAGGTTGAGGTGGCGCTGATGATTTAGCTTTGTGTCTCTCAAACAACGGTGTATCGTTCCGGTAGGGTTTGACCATCGATTTTGTAATTCATACATGAATCTATGGTGCCCATTACCAAAATGTATACCAATGTGCTTCTCTGAACATGAAGTTATACTCTCGGTACAGCAGGATACGTTCTCGGGAGGTTACTTATTCTGTAAAAGGAATGACTTTTTAACAATTGGTAATGCTGTCCATCGATTTGACTCATTAGTTTAATACTCATGCCGCCAATTTAGGTGTCACTTGCCAATGCTGTACAGCGGATGTACACCTAGTCTTCCTGGTTTGACGTACTCCTGCGATACCTGGCATTGCTCTCGGACTTGCAGGATAGTTGAAGCTATGGGCATACATGTGCGACTCACTAAAAAGATGGCAAAATTCCGGAAAGCTTAGCCTCGAGATCGTCTCGCTCATACATGAAATTTATGGTCCCGTCAATAATGTGAATTCTGATTTGTTTCATTGAGCACGAAGCAACACACACACTGCAGCCAGTTTTATTCTCGGAAGGTAAGGTAATCTGTAAAAGGAACGACTTTACACCTACCTGTAACGTTTACCGGCGGTTTGACTCTCAACTTTAATATTCATGTGGTGAATTAATGTTTCTATTACCAATACCGCTCAGATGATTAACTACCGGAATAGGTGGCTTGAATCTCGAAATGCGGGGATAGGAGAGGCTATTGACTTAGTTGTGCGAATCTAACAGAAAGTTGTAACGTTCTGGAACAGCATGAATATCGATTTTCCTATTCATACACGAAAATAAGGTGCCCGTCACGATACAGAATAATGGGTTGTTTGCTTGAACACGAATTTAGACAATAGATACAGCAGGATAGGGTATAGGAAGGTAAGGTCTTTCTTAAAACGTTTGACTGTATGCCAATTCGTTATGTTCGACAAAGGTTTCACTCTGTACTTTAACATTTATACCTGGAGGTGGGGCGCATAAGGACAATATTGTACAGCGGATTCAGTCTCTGAATACCTGGTTCGACTCTCTCAATCGGAGGATACCTGAAAACATTGACTTACCCGATCGTCCCATTCAGAAGGTGGCAGCGTTCACGAGCGGTTCGACCCTCGATCATTCAATTCATGAATGAATTTAAGATTTTTACAAGTTCCAACCTCTGAACATGATGTTATACTCCCGATAGAGCTGATATCTCCTTCGGGGTGTAAGCTAATCTGTAAGAAGTTTAACCCTACACGAATATGTAATGTTCTACAACGGCTTGACGCCCTGCTTTAATATTCAAACCGTGAGTTAAGGCGTCAATTGCAAATTCTGATCAGCGGATTTACTCCCGGTATACGTGGTTCGTCTATCGGAATCACAGGATAGGTGATGCTATTGACTTAGCCGAACAACTCTCAAAGCAGGGGGTAACGTACGCGAACGGATTGACCCTCTATAGAGTCATTCCTTTTAGCGAATACATTACCATCCTAGAACAAAACCCCATGTTGCGAGTGTCATGCTTGGAGCCCATGGGAACAAATAACTAGTCATAATAGCAGAAGCTCAGCGTTTCTTCCATATATAAGATAGAGAATCGGGGGTCAAACCGTTCGAGTACGCTGCCACCTTCTGTGAGAGGCGAAAGGCTAAGTCAATGCCTTCACCTATCCTGTGATGCCGAGAGTCAAACCAGGAATTCCGTTATTCTATCCGCAGTAGAGTATCGGACAGAGATATCTTAGATTGCGGTATGAATTGTGATATAGAGCTTGGAACCGTCGTAGAACGTTACTTACTGGTATAGGTTCAAACTTTTTACTGGATACCTTACCCAGCGAGAGACTAACCCGCTGGAGCAGGCATCTTCTTGAGTGTTCAATGAACCGAATTAGTAGACACTTTAAGGGACAGACACGCTAATTGCATCTATCTATAGGAAGATGGAGGGTCTAATCATCCGAGAACATTACCACCACTTTTGACAGTCGCATGGCTAAGGCAATAGCTTCACCTTTCCTGTGATTTCGAGGCGAAAAGCCAGGTATTGCGGGAGAAAATCCACTAGACAGTATTGGCCGTAGACACACCAATGAACGATTTGAATATTAAAGTAGATCGTCAGACTGACTGAGTGCGTTGCCAATTTGTATAAATTCGAATGATATTCAAGAGACCTTACACGCCGAAATCCTATATCGGGAGTATAACTTCGTGTTCAGAAAATGAAATTAGTATTCATTTCTGGAATGGGCATCTTACCATCGTGTGGGAATTAGAAGACCGTATGCCAAATCATTCTAGATCGTTACCACCTCCTTTTAGAGTCGAACCGCTGAGTCAACAGCTTCACCCATAGTTGTAATTCCAAGCGTCAAACCTGGTATTCCAAGAGTAAATCCGCTCAGCAGCATTGGCGATAGAAACATTAATTCACGGAATGAATATTAATATAAAGAGTAAAACTGTAGGCGAAATTCACGTTTCCTTATAAAGTCAGTATTCTCACCGAATACCTAACCTTAAGAGTACCTAACCTGCTGTAGCGAATGACTTACTTACTGTTCACGGAAACAAATTGGTAGTCATTTTTGCTGCATTTTCATGTACAAATATCTAACTCGTGAGGCAAACCGATAGAGAAAGGTACCACCTACTTTGGGAGTCGAAACTCAGTGGCAATAGCTTCAACTAAACTCTGAATCCGAGAGTCAAACTGGATGCATTGATTTCATGCATGGATTAGAAGACGGAGGGTTAAACCGTTCGAGAACGTTACCACCATCTGCGAGAGACGAACGGCTACATCAACAGCTTCACCTATCCTGCGATTCCGAGAGTCAAACCAGGTATTCCGGGAGTAAATGCGCTGAACAGTATGAGCATTGGGTACCTTATTTCACGGTATGAATATTAAAGTACAAAGTCAAACCGTTGCAGCACGTTTCCTATTGGTGGAGAGTCAAACTCTTAACTGAAGCCCTTGCCTTCCGAGAGGCTAACACGCTGTATCGAGAGTATAACTACGTGTTCATAGAAAGAAATTATTATTCAGTTTTGTGACGTGCAGCTGCACAAGAAGCATGAACTGGAATATCGAGGGTCAAGGAGATCGAGAACGTTACCGCCCTCCTTGATATTTCAACGGTTATGTCAAGAGCTTCACCTAACCTGTAATTCCGACAGCGAAACCTGGTATTCCGGGAGTCAATCCGCTGAACACTATTGACAATGCGTATTTTAATTCACGGTTTCAATATTACATTAGGGCGTGAACCGTTTGAGCATATTACCTCTCGGGATAAAGTCTAACATTTAACTGAAGACCATACCCTCCTAGAACCTAATCCGCTGTATCGAGAGTATGATTTCGTGTTCAGTGAAACAAATCAGTACACATTTTAGAGGCAGGAAACTTAATTTCATGTATGAATTAGACGATCGGGAGTCAAACCGTTACCAACTTACTTGAGAGTCGCAGATCTATGTCAATAGGATGACCGGCCCGGTGATACTGAGAGTCAAGCCAGGTATTGCGGGCATCAAACCGCTGTACACTATTGGCAATAAACGCGTCAGTTGAAGGTTTGAATATTATAGTTGTTACTCAAACCGTTTGAGGACGTTTCCAATTGGTATTACGTCAAACGCTTTACTGATTACCTTACCGTCCGCAAGCCTAACGCGCTGTATAAAGGGTATATCAAGGTGTTCAGAGGAACAAGCGAGTATGCAGTTTGGTGCCGAGCACCTTATTTTGATGCATGAATTAGAAGCTTGAAAGCCAAACGGTTCGAGAACATTACCACTTTGTGCGAGATTCGAACGACTTAGTCAATAGCTTCACAAAATCCTGTGATTCAGAGAGTCAAACCAGATACTACGGGAGAAAAAAATACCCTGAACAGTATTGGCAATAGACACTTCAATTCACAGTTTGAATATCAATGAAGACGGTCAAACCGTTGTGGAACGTTACCAATTTCTACAAAGACAAACGGTTTATCAAAGACCTTACCCCCCGAAAAAATAGCCCGCAGCACTGAGTGTATAACCTCGTATTCAGAGAAAGAAATTAGTATTCATGTCAGTGGCTTGCACCTTATGTTCATGTGTGAGTCACAAAATCGATGGTGAAACCATTCGAGAACTTTGCACCCTCTATGAGAGTTCAACGGATAAGTGAATAGCTCCATATGTCTTGTGGTACCGAGAGCCAAATCAGGTAATCCGGGAGTAAGTCCGCTGAATAGTATTGGCAATAGATACCTTAATTCACAGTTTGTATATTAGCGTAGAGCGTCAAACTGTTTCAGAACGTTACCAATTGCTATTAAGTAAAACGATTTCCGAAGGCTATACACTCCGAAAAATTTACCACTGTATCGAGAGCATATATCCATATTCAGACGTACGAACAAGTATTCACTTTAGTGCCGAGCACCTTAATTTCGTGAATGAATTCGATGATCGGGGGTTAAACCATGCGGGAGCGTTTCCACCATCTTCGAGAATCGAGCGGCTGTGCCAATAGCTTCACCTATCCAGTGACTCCGAGTGATACACAAGGTACACCGAGATTAAATCCGCTGAACAGTATTGGCAATAGATAAATCTTTTTCGGATCATATGTATATGTGTATTTATATATGTATATATTAATATACAGAGTCCACCTGTTGTAGAACTATACCAATTGGTATAGAATCTAACATTCCACCGATGGCCTTACCCACCGAGAACATCACCTGTTGCACCGAAAGTATAACTTCGCGTTCAGAGGAACAAATTAGTATACATTCTGACATCGCGCACCTTAATTTCATGTATGATTTAGAAGATCGAGTGTCAAACCGTGTGATAACGTTGCCACCTGCTGCGAGGGACGAAAGGCTAAGTTAGTAACTTCAATTCTCCTGTAACTGCGCGATTCAAATCTGGAATTCCGGGTGTAAATCCGATGAACAGTGTCGGCAAGGACACCATACTCCATGGTTCGAGTATTATGGTAAGGTAGGCGAAGAAGGGTATGACGTTATACCAATTGGTAACGTTCTCAATCGGTTTGACTCTCTACTTTGCTATCCATACAGTGAACTAAGGTGTTCATTGACTGTACTCTTCAGCGTATTTATACCTGAAATACCAGGATTGACTCTCGGAATCACAGGATGGGTGAAGCTCTTGACGTAGCCGTTCGAATCACAAAGAGTGTGGTGACGTTCTGGAACGGATGGACCCTCGACCTTCGACATCATCCATGAAATTATGGTGACCGTCACTAACATGTTTACCAATTTCTTTCTCTGATCACGACGACACACTCTAGAAACAGCGGGATATGTACTCGGAAGGTAAGGCTTTCGGTAAATAGTGTGACTCCATGCAAATATGTAAGGGTCTACAGTGTTGTGAATATGTACTATATCTTTCATTCCGTGAATTAAGGTGATTATTGTCAATACCGTACAGTGCATTTACTCCCGGAATACCTGGTTTGACTCTCGGAATCATAGGATAGGTGAAGCTATTGACTTAGTCGTTCGTCCTTCGAAGAAAGTGTTAACGTTCTAAACCGGTTTGACATTCGATCTTCTGCTTTAAACGTGAAATTAAGGCGGCCGTCACTAGAATGTATGCTAGTCCGTTCCTATGAACACGCTGCTATACTCTCGATACAGAGGGCTAGGTTTTCGGCGGGTAAGGTCTTCGGTGATGCGTTTGACTTTATACCAGTTGGTAACGTTGTTCAACGGTTTGACTATCTGCTTTAACATTCATACCCTCAATTAATGTGTCTATTGCCAATAATATTGAGCGGGGTTACTCACGGTATACATGGCATAACTCTCTGAATCACAGGATAGATGAAGCTACTGACTCAGACGTACGACTCTCAAAGAAGGTGGTTACCGCCCTCATCGGTGTGACCCTCAACCTTGTAATTCATAAATGAAAATAAAGTGCCCGTCTGCAAAAATGTCTTCTAGTTTGTTTCCGCGAATAACAAGCATGGCACTCCATACAGCGGCTTGTGCTTCTCGGAAGGTAAGGACATCGGGATTATGTTTGACTCTATACGAATAGGTAACGTTTTACTACTGTTTTAGGCTCTACATTAATACTCGACCGGCGAAATAAAGTGTATTTGCCAACACTGTTCAGAGGATTAACTCCAGGAACACCTGGGTCTACTCATTGAATCACAGGATTCGTGAAGCCATTGACTCAGTTGTGCGTCTCTAAAAAAAGGTGACAGTGTTCTCTATCGGTTTGACTTTCAATCTTCCAATTCATACATGAAATTAAGGTGCCTGACACAAAAATGCATACTAAATTGCTACCTGAACACGACGATTTGCTCTCGATCCAGCGGGTCAGCTTCGCGGAATGTAAAGTATTCGGTGAGGAGAACAATTTTACTCAAATTGGTAATGTTCACCGACGGTTTGACGTCCTGATTTAATTTTCGAACTGTGAATTATGATGTCCATAGCCAATACTCTTCAGCGTACTTAGTGTCGGCTATCCGCGGCACCAGCTCGGCATCGCGGGATAGGCGAAGCCATTAACTTAGCCGTTCGCCTCTCGCAGAAGGTGGCAACGTTCACGAACAGTTTGACATCCGATATTCTAATTCTTACATGAAGTAAAGGTGCACGTCACTGAAATGGATACTAATTTCTTTCCCTGAACACGGAGTTATACTGCCGAAACGGCGAGTTTGGTTCTCCGTAGGAATGGGCATCTGTAAAATGTTTGAGTTTATACCAGTCGGCAGTGGTCTCAATCAATTTGACGCTCTTCTTCAAAATGCAAACCGTGAATGAACGTGTCTATTGCCAATTCTGTGCAGCGCATATACTACCGGAATATCTCGTTTGACTTTCGGAATCACAGGGTAGGTGATTCCACTGACTAAGGTGTTCGTATCTCATAGAAGGTGGCGGCTATCTCGAAGGGTTTGCCCCCCGATCTTCTAATTCATTCATGAAGATGAGGTGCCCGTCACTGAAATGGACTCGAATTTCATTCACTGGACGCGATGTAACAATCTCTATTCAGCCGGTTATATAATCAGAGTGTAAGGCTTTCGGTAAAACGTTTGATTTCGTACCAATTGGTATCGTTCTCAAACGGATTGACGCTCTACATTGACTTCAAACCGTGAATTATGGTGTCTACTGACAATCCTGTTAATCGGATTCGATCCCGGAATACCTGGCTAGACCCTCGGAATGAAAGAAAAGGTAAGCTATTGACATAGCCATTGAATATTCAAACAACGATATGACGAGCTCAAAACTGTTTGACACTCGATTATTCTTTCTCACATTTAAATAAGGTGCCGCTCGTCTATAAAGCGTACTAATTTGTTTTCGAGATCCATAAGTAAGGCACTGGCTACAGCGGGATAGATTCTATTAAGGTAAGTTGTTCGGTAAGAAGAATGACTTTATACGATTAAGTAATTTTCATCGACAGTCTGACTCTTTACATTGATATTCACACGGTGAGTTAAGGTGTCTGTTGGCAATATTGATCAATGTATTCACTCCAGGATTACCTGGCTTAGCTCTAGAAATCACAGAAAGGGTGAAGCTATTTACTTCGACTTTCGATTATCAAGGAAGGTGGTATCGTTCTCAAACGGTTTAACGCTCAATCTTCTACCTCATACATAAAATTGAGGTGCCAGGGCCTAAAATGTCTAATAAATTGATCCTCTCAACATCTTAGCATACTCTCGATACAACGCGTTTGGATTTCGCAGGGCACGGTCGTCAGTAAAACGTTTGACTTAATGCCAACTGGAAACGTTCTCCAACGGTATGGCGCTCTACTTTAATATTCAATCCGTGAATTAAGGCGTTTATTGCCGATACTGATCAGCTGATATATTCCCGAAATAACTCATTGGACTCACGGAACCTTGGAATAGATGAAGCTATTAACTTAGCCATTCAACTCTCAAAGAAGCTGGGATCGTTCACGTACGGTTTTACTTTCGATTTTCCTATTCAAACATGAAAATAAGGCGGCCGACTACTAAAACGTCTATTCATTTGGTTACATTTATACCAAGCAACACACTCTCTGCAGCGGGTTAAGTTCTCGGACGGTAAGGTAATTGGTAAAACGTTTGACTTTACACCAACCGGTAACGTTCTCAAACGGTTTCACGCTCTATGATCATATTCAAACTGTGAAGTAAGTTGTCCGTTACGAATACTGTACAGCAGATAGACTCCCGGAATAACAGAATTTGCTCATGGAATCACAGGGTAGATGAAGTTATTGACTTAGCCTTTCGCCTCTCACAGAAAGTGGCAACGTACTCGAACGGTTTGACCCCCGATCTTCTAACTTATATATGGAAGAAACGCTGTGCTTCGGCTATTACGAATAGTAATTTGTTCCCATGGGCTCCAAGCATGACACTCGCAACATAGGGTTTTGTTCTAGGATGGTAATGTATTCGCTAAAAGGAATGACTCTATAGAGGGTCAATCCGTTCGCGTACGTTACCCCCTGCTTTGAGAGTTGTTCGGCTAAGTCAATAGCATCACCTATCCTGTGATTCCGATAGACGAACCACGTATACCGGGAGTAAATCCGCTGATCAGAATTTGCAATTGACGCCTTAATTCACGGTTTGAATATTAAAGCAGGACGTCAAGCCGTTGTAGAACATTACATATTCGTGTAGGGTTAAACTTCTTACAGATTAGCTTACACCCCGAAGGAGATATCAGCTCTATCGGGAGTATAACATCATGTTCAGAGGTTGGAACTTGTAAAAATCTTAAATTCATTCATGAATTGAATGATCGAGGGTCGAACCGCTCGTGAACGCTGCCACCTTCTGAATGGGACGATCGGGTAAGTCAATGTTTTCAGGGATCCTCCGATTGAGAGAGTCGAACCAGGTATTCAGAGACTGAATCCGCTGTACAATATTGTCCTTATGCGCCCCACCTCCAGGTATAAATGTTAAAGTACAGAGTGAAACCTTTGTCGAACATAACGAATTGGCATACAGTCAAACGTTTTAAGAAAGACCTTACCTTCCTATACCCTATCCTGCTGTATCTATTGTCTAAATTCGTGTTCAAGCAAACAACCCATTATTCTGTATCGTGACGGGCACCTTATTTTCGTGTATGAATAGGAAAATCGATATTCATGCTGTTCCAGAACGTTACAACTTTCTGTTAGATTCGCACAACTAAGTCAATAGCCTCTCCTATCCCCGCATTTCGAGATTCAAGCCACCTATTCCGGTAGTTAATCATCTGAGGCGGTATTGGTAATAGAAACATTAATTCACCACATGAATATTAAAGTTGAGAGTCAAACCGCCGGTAAACGTTACAGGTAGGTGTAAAGTCGTTCCTTTTACAGATTACCTTACCTTCCGAGAATAAAACTGGCTGCAGTGTGTGTGTTGCTTCGTGCTCAATGAAACAAATCAGAATTCACATTATTGACGGGACCATAAATTTCATGTATGAGCGAGACGATCTCGAGGCTAAGCTTTCCGGAATTTTGCCATCTTTTTAGTGAGTCGCACATGTATGCCCATAGCTTCAACTATCCTGCAAGTCCGAGAGCAATGCCAGGTATCGCAGGAGTACGTCAAACCAGGAAGACTAGGTGTACATCCGCTGTACAGCATTGGCAAGTGACACCTAAATTGGCGGCATGAGTATTAAACTAATGAGTCAAATCGATGGACAGCATTACCAATTGTTAAAAAGTCATTCCTTTTACAGAATAAGTAACCTCCCGAGAACGTATCCTGCTGTACCGAGAGTATAACTTCATGTTCAGAGAAGCACATTGGTATACATTTTGGTAATGGGCACCATAGATTCATGTATGAATTACAAAATCGATGGTCAAACCCTACCGGAACGATACACCGTTGTTTGAGAGACACAAAGCTAAATCATCAGCGCCACCTCAACCTATTATTCCACGAGACAAACCAGGTATTCTGGGAGTAAATGCGCAGAACAGTATTCGCAATAGTCACTCCAATTCACGGTGCGAGTAATAAAGTAGAGTGTCCAACCGTTGTTGAACGATCCGTATTGGTATAGAGTCAAACTTTTTGCCGGTGCCATATCTACCGAGAAGCTAACCCGCTGTATCGAGAGTATAACTGCGTGATCAGTGTTAAAAATTAGTTCATTCCGGTGGCGGGCCCCTTTATTTCATGATTGAATATCTATATCGTGTGTCAAACCGTTCGAGAACGTTATCGCCTTATTTGAAGGCCGCACAACTGAGCCGATAGCAGCAGCTATCCTGTGATTCCGAGAGGCTGATCAGTCATTCCAGGAATAAATTCTCTGAGCTGTATTGGCAGTAAGCACCTCAACCCACTCGATGAATATTGAAGTACAGCGTCACACCGCTGGGGAACTTTGCAAATAGATATAATATCATACACCTTACCAGAAACCTTTCCTTCCTAGAACCGAACCCGCTGCAGCTAATGTCATGCTTAGTGCTCACGGAAGCAGATTAGGAGACATTTGAGCAGACGGACAGCATATTTTCATGTATGAATTAGAAGAACGAGTGTCAAACCGTTCGATAACGTTATTAGATTCTTTGAGAGTTGCAAAGCTACGTCAATAGCTTCACCTATCCTGTGATTCGTATGGTCAGACCAGGTAATCCGAGGGTAAATACAGCTGAAAGGTACTGGCAATTGATATCTCAATCCTCGGAGTGAGTATTAATATAGAGCGTCAAACCGTGTGGGAACGTTACCTATTCGTGTGCTGTCAAACTTCTTACAGAATGCCTTATCCTCCGAACAACTGTCCAGCTGTATCGGGAGTATAACTACGTGTTCAGAGGTACAAACTAGTATACGCTGTTGTGACGAGCACCTTAATTTGATGCATGAATTAGAAGGTCGAGTGTCAAACCGTTCGAGAACGTTATCACCCGTTTTGAGAGTCGTAGGGCTAAATCTATTGTTTCACCTATCCTGTGCTTCCGGGAGTCAAATCAGGTAATACGAGAGTAAGTCTGCTTAAATTTGTGGCAACTGACACCTTAACTCACGGTATGAATATTGAAGTTGAGAGTCAAACCGTCATAGAGTATTACCAATTTCTATAAAGTCATTTTTTTACCGAATATTTTACCTTCCGAGAACATAACACCATGTAGCGAGTGTCTTTCTTAGTACTCATGGAAACAAATTTTTGGACATTGTAGCATACGGCCACATTGTTTTCATGTATGAATGGAAAGATCGAGAGTGAAACTGTCCTACAACGATCCCACCTTCTTTTAATGCCGAAATGCTAAGCCAACAGCTGCTCCTATCCTGTGATTCCGAGGGACAAACGAGGTATTCCTGGAGTCAATGCGCTGTACACTATTTTCAATGGTCTCCTTAATTCACAGTTTGAACAATAATGTACATCACCAAACCGTTTGACAGCGTTACCTGATAGAATAACGACAATCGTTTTACCAAAGACCTTACCCTCCGAGAAATTAACACATCCTATCGGGAGTACAGCTTCGTGTTTAGAGAATCCAATTAATATACATTCTAGTCATGGCATACTAATTTCTTGTATAAATAAGAAGATGGAGTGTAAAACAATCCGAGAGCGTCACCACCTTCTATGATGCTCAAACAGCTAGGTGAATAACTGCACGTGCCTGCGAGAGTTTCCCTACCTTGTGATTCCGGGAGACTAAACAAAGTATCCCGGGAATAAATCCGCTGAACAGTTCTGGCAATAGACACTATAATTCACGCTTTGAAAATTAAAGTTGTGCGACGAACCGTTTGAGAACTTTACCAATGGCTATAAAGTCAAATGCCTTTCCGAAGGTCGTACGTTCCGCGATCTTCACCCGCTTCATCAAGAGCGTTATTTCGTGTTGAGAGTATCAAATTAGTAAACATTTTAGAGACAGGGACCATAATTTCATTATGAGTATGAAGATCGAGGGTCATACCGTTCGCGAAAGTTAGCACTCTCTCTGAGAATTGAACGGCTAACTCAATAGCTTCACGAATCCTGTGATTCCGACGGTCAAACGAAATATTCCGGTTGTAAATGCGATGGACCGTATTGGCATAGATATCTTAATTCGATGTGTGAATAATAGAATAGAGCGTCACGCCGTTTGAGAAAATTGCCGATTGCCATAGTTTCAAACGTTTCACAGTAGACCTAGCCTTCCGCAATTCTGAGCGGCTTCAGCGAGTGTATACGTTCGTGCTCAGAGAACGAAATTAGTATTCATTTCGTTAACGGGCAACTTAACGTCATGTATATGTCAGAATATCGAGGTTCAAACTTTTCGAGAACGTTACCACCTTCTCTGTGATTCGATCGGCTAAGGCAATAGCTCCACATAACCTACGATTCCGAAAGTCAATCCAGGGACCCCGGAGTAGATCCGCTGAACAGTATTATCAATACATTCCATAATTCACGGTTTGAATATTAATGCAGACCGCCAAACCGTTTCAGAGCATTGGCAATTGATATAAAGTCAAACACTTTACTCATGGCCTTACATTTGGCGAAGCTATCCCGCCGTATCGAGAGTATAACTTCGTATGCAGAGATAGAAATTCGTATACATTTTTGCTGGCGGACAAGCTATTTTCATGTAAAAATAGCAAAATCGTGGGTCAAACCGTTCGCGAAAGTTACCACATTCTTTGAGGTATGATCGAATAAGTGAATAGCTTCATAAATACCGTGATTCCGAAAGTGAAACCAGATATTCCGGCAGTAAATGCACAGTACAGTATCGGCAGTAGATTCCTTAAATCGGAAACTGATTATTAAAACAGAGCGTCACACCGAGTGAGAACGTTACAATTGCCATAAAGTCAAACGCTTTACCCAATTCCTTACCTAATCCCACGCATCGAGAGTATAGCTTCTTTCTCAGGAAAACACATTAGTATAGAATTTAGTGACGTCACCTTGAATTCACGTATGCTATACAACATCGAGCCTCAAGCCGTTCGAGGACGTTACCATCCGCATTTAGAGTCGAACAGCTAAGTGGAAGGTTTCACCTGTCCTGTGATTCCAAGTGTTCAACCAGGTTTCTCGGATGTAACTACGCTGAATGGTATTGGCAATAGACACCTTCATTCTCGGTTTGTACATTAAAGCAGACCGTCAAGCCGTTGTATAGCATTAACAATTCGTGTAGGGTTAAATGTCGTACAGTATTCCTTACACTCCGAAAAACAGACCCGCTATATGAGGAGTATAACTCCGCCTTCCGAGGTACGAACTGGTACACAATTAAGTGACGGCACCTTAAATTCATGTTTGCATTAGAATATCGAGATTCACGGTGTTCGAGAACGATGCCACCTTCTGTGAGAGTCGAACGGCTAAGTCCATGGCTTTAGCAATTCTGTCATTCTAAGAGTCAAGCCAGGTACTCCGGAACTAAATAAGCTGTACAGTATTGGCGAAATACACCCTACTTCCAAGTATAAATATAAAAGTGCAGTGTCAGATATTTGTCCAATGTTACCTATTGGTATAGCGTCAAACTTTTTACCGAAGGCCTTACCCTCCAATATGATAAGCTGCTGTATCGGTAGTCTAAATTTGTATTCAGAGAAACATCCTATTATTCCTTCTAGTGACGGGCACCTTCATTATATGTATGAATCAGAATATCGATAGGCATACTGTTCCAGAACGGTACTACTTTCTGCGAGAGTCGCACAGCTAAGTCATTAGCATCACCTATCCAGCGATTGCGAAAGTCAAACCAGGTATTCCGGGATTAAATCCGCTGAACGGTACTGGGTACAGACACCCTATTTCACGGTTTGAATCT
Source organism: Lasioglossum baleicum (assembly GCF_051020765.1). Lineage (NCBI taxonomy): Eukaryota > Metazoa > Arthropoda > Insecta > Hymenoptera > Halictidae > Lasioglossum > Lasioglossum baleicum. The sequence continues at coordinate 25,046 of NW_027469279.1, forward strand.
TGAGGCCCAGCGTCAAACCATTTGAGAGCGATACCGTTTCGTATAAAGTCAAACGTTTTATCGAACGTCTTACCTTCCACGAACATCATCCGCATCATCGGGAGTGTAACTTTGTGTTCAGGGAAAGAAATTAGCATTTATTTCAGCGACGGCACCGTAATTTCATGCATGAATTTGACGGTCGAGGGTCCAACCGTTCCAGAATGGTACCATACTCTTTGCGATTCGAACGGATACGTCAAGAGCTTCACCTCTCCAGCAATTCCGAGAGTCAAATCAGGTAATCCGTCAGTAAGTCCGTTGCAGTTTGTTGGCAACTGACACCTTAATTCGCGTTATGAATACTAATGTGGAAAGTCAAACCGACAGAGAACATTACCAATCAGCATAATGTCGTTCCTTTGAACAGAATACTATACCTTTCGAGTATCTACCTCGCTGTAGCTAGTGTCCTGCTTAATGTTCCCGGAAACAAATTAGAAGGCATTTTAGCGAACGAACACCACATGCTTTTGAATAATTATCATCACCGAGAGTCAAAGCGTTCGAGAGCGTTACCACCTTCAGTGATAGACGACCGGCTAAGTCAATAGCTTCACCTTACCTGCGATTCTGTGGGTCAAACCGTGTATTCCGGGAGTAAATACGTTACAAAGTCTTGGCAATAGACACCCTAATTCACGCTATGAATAATAAAGCAGACCGTCATACCATTGTAGAGTGTTACATATTGTTATAAATTCAAACCCTAACCCGAAGGTCTTTCCTGTCGAGATGCTAACCCGCTGTACCGAGAGTATAACGTCACGTTCAGTGGAACGGATTACAGTACATTTTTATGACGGACACCTTAACTTCATATATGAATCAGAAGATCGGGAATCAAACCGATAGAGTACGTTACCTCCTTCTATAAGAGTCGGTCGGCTAAGTTAACAGCGTCAACTGACCTGTGATTCCGAAAGCTAAACCAGATATTTCGGTAGTAAATCCGCTGAGCAGTATTGGCAGCAGTACCTCTAATTCACGGATTGAATATTAATGTAGAGTGTCAAACAGTTTACGGTCGTTACCAATTGGTATAAAGCTAAACGTTTATACTGAATGCATTAACCTCCGAAGGCATAACCCGTTCGAGAACGTTACTTCCTTCTGCGAGAGACGGTCAACTATGTCAATATCATCACCTATCCCGAGATTTCGAGATTCAACACGGGAAATCCGAGAGTATGTTCGCTGCTGGAATTGCCAGTAGACACCATAATTCCCGGTTTCAATAAAAAAGTAGAGCGTCAACACGTTTGAGAGCTTTACCAATTGATATATAGTCAAACTCTTTACTTATGGCCTTACATTCGAAGAAGCAAACTTTCCGTTTCGAGGGTATAACACCGTGTGTAGGGGTAGGAACTAGTATACGTTTACAAACGAGCACCTTAATTTCATGCATGTCTGAGAAGTTCGAGTGTTAAACCGGACGAGAACGATGCCCCCTTCTGTCAGATTCGAACGACTATGTCAAAGCTTCACCTATCCAGTCATTCGGGAGTCAAACCAGGTATTCCAGGAGTGAATGCGCTGCACAGTATTGGCAATACACACGTTAATTCACGGTACGAAATTAAAGTAGAGAGTCAAGCCGTAAGAGAGCATTCAGAATTGGTATAATTTCATTAATCTTACTCAACACCATTCCTTCTGAAAACCCGCGATTGTCTTGCCTAGTTTTTACAGCGTGCAATGAGTAGACATTTTAGGAGGCGGACATCATATTTTCATGTATGAATAGGAGGATGGATTGACAAACCGCTTGAGAAAATGACCACGTTTTTTAAAAGTCGCACAGTTAAGCCAATAGCTTCACCTATCATGTGATTCCTAGAGCCAGACAAGGTATTCCCGGCGAAAATCCCCTGAATAGTATTGGCAATAGAGACCTTAATACACGCCACGGATATTAAAGTAGGGAGGTAGATCGTCGGAGGACATTACCAATTGCTATAATGTCATTCTATTAGCCGAATACATTATCTTCCGAGAACCTAATCCGCTGGACGAAGTGCCTTGTCTAGTATTCACGGATGCAAACTAGAGGTCATTTTAGCAGACGTACACCTTATGTATGAATTTCAAGATGGAGTGTCAAACCTTTCGGAACGTGTCGACCACTTTTGACTGTCGCCAAGTGAATAGCTCCACCTCGCCAGTGATTCCGAGTGTCAAGCTGGGTATTCCGGCAGTAAGTCCGCTGAACAATATTTGCAATAGACAACCAATTTGCGGTACAAACATTATAGTACAGTTTCATGCCGCCGTAGATCCTTACCTGTTGATATAGTGGCAAACTTTTTACCGAAGGCATTATCTTCCGAGAAAGTATCCCGCTTGTCGAGAGTATAACTTCGCGGTCAGAGAAGCAAAATAGTCTAAATTTAAGTGACGAGTAACTTAATTTCAAATATGACTTAGTACATCGAGTGCCAAACCTCTCGAGAACGTCTCTTCCTTCTGTGAGAGTCGAACAGCCAAGACAATAGCTTCACCTATCCTGTGATTACGAAAGTCAAACCAGGTATTCTGGGAGCACATCCGCTGGACAATATTTGCAATAGACAGCTTATTTCACGGTTCGAATATGATGGTAGAGCGTCAGACGGCTATAGAGCTTCATATTTTAGTTTAGAGTCAATCCTCTTACCGATGGCCGTACCTTCCGAGAAGTCCAACCCGCTGAAGCAAGTATCTTGCTCAGTGTTCAAGGTAGCAAATTGGTAACATTTACTCCGGGAATACATGGTCAGCCGTTTCGAATATTGGAATACGACAAGCTATGGACTTAGCCGTTCGTCTCTCAAAGAAGGTGGTAACGTACTGGAACAGTTTCATCCTCGATCTTACAAATAATTCATGAAATTATGGTGCCCATCATTAAAATGTATACTAATGTGTTTCTCTCAACACAAATTTGTTCTCTCGATACGGAGGTTTATATTCTCGGCAGGTATGGCTTTAGGTAAAAGGTTTAACTATATACAATTAGATATCATTCTAGAACGGTATGTCGGTCTACTTTAATATTGATTTCGAGAATTAAAGAGTCGGTTGCTAATACGGTACGGTGCACTTACTCTTAGAATGCCTATTTTGTCTCTCAAGATCCTAGAATACGTGAAGCTATTAACTTAGCCGTTCGAATCCGAAAGGATCTGGTAACTTTCTCGAACAGTTTGACGATCGATCTGCATATTCATAGTGAAATTATGGTCCCCGCCACAATAATATTCACTAATTTCGTCCTCTGGACACGACGTTATACTCTCGGTTCGGCATGGTACCGTCTCGGACGGTTGGGCTATCGGTAAGGTGTTTGACTAAAGAGAAATAGCTAACGCGCTACAACGGCTTGACTGGCTGATTCTCGATTCAAACCGTGAACTAAGGCGTCTATTGCCAAAACTCTTCAGCGGACTTACACCCAGAATACCTGGTTTGACGATCTTCTAATTCATACATGAAATTAATGCGCTCGAGACTAAACTATATACTAGTTCCACCCTCTAAACAAGGTGTTTTACTCCAGATACAGTCCTGTAATTGTGTACTGCAGATCGGAGCGGCATACTGTATGATCTTTTTTTAATATCATTAGCCTTAATATTGTACCAATTGCATTGCTTCACGGTTTTCTATTTATTTCTACATTCTGCACTCTACTGTTATGATACTTTCAATTTTCTTCCAAATTTTCTTCTTGCATTTTAAAAAAATGCATTTCTCAGGGAAAGTGTCATCGGAATTAGATGAGTGTACGTTTATAACATTATTTTGTTAAACATAGAGTTATTTTATATGATTGCCTGTATGCATACATACGATGTTGGAGCGACACGGTCGGCAAGGTCTTGTAATTTCGCACGGCGGAACGGAGCGAAACTGCTGAACGGTCTTCGATATTCCCATTATCCTTCATTTTGTAACGTATGCATTCCTTCCCAGTTTCCTATTGATTTACAAATACTCTCGCTTATTGTTATCATATTTTCAATTATTTTGAAATTTTCAATTTTTAATTCAAAAAATAGTATTTCACAATAATAGAGCCGTTAGAGTTTGTTGAGTGTACGTTTATGTCATTATTTTGTTAAACTAATTGTTATTATACATGATTGTCTCCATACGTACTTACGCTGTCGAAGCGACTTGACTGACGTGGTCTTGTGGTTGCGTAGTGCAGATGGAACCAGCACCACTGGACGGACTACGTTAATTACTTTAACTATATTATTGTCCCGTATGCATTCTTCCTTCGCAATTTTCGATGTATTTATACATACTGCTATTTACTGTTTTGATACTTTCGACATTCTTTGTAATTTTCAATTTTAATTAAAAGGTTCGATTTTCTTCGTAGAAGTGTCTTTGGAATTAGGTGAGTGTACGTTTATGACATTACTTTGTTAAACTAGTTGTTACATTATATCAATGTTTTTATGCGTAACTACGCTGCCGGAGCGACACGACAAGCGATGTGTTGTAGTTACGTATGGCAAATCGGAGCGACACTACTGAATGGTCTTCGATAATTTCTTTAACCTTGATTTTGTTCAGTATGCATTTTTCCCCAGTTGTTTAATTATTAACACATTCTGTAATTGGTCGCCATTGTATTTTCAATTTTTTGGGGAAATTTTCCTTTTTTATCTCAAAAAATTTTATTTCCGTGCAAAGCGCCTTTGGAATTAGTTGCGTGTAGGCTTTGGCAATATTAGATAGAATTCATTGTTATTTTAAATGATTGATTCCATACGTACTATGGCTCCCGGAGCGACGCGTCCGGAATGGTGTTGAACTTGCTTTCGAGTGATCCGTCGACATTACTGTATGGTGATTGTCAATTTCCGTAACCATAACATTGTACCGTATGCATTCTTACGGACCCTTCTTTTTATTTTAACGTGCTGTAATTTACAGTTACGATATTTTCAATTTTTTTTTTTTTTTTAGAATTTCGTATTCTTAGTTTAAAAAATTGTATTTCTTAATAACAGTGTCTTTGGAATTTTTATTTTCGTTTGTGGCTATATTTTGTTAAGCTCTTGGGTACTTTATAGGTTTGTCTCTATACGTTTCAGCGCTCCCGGAGCGGCACAGCTGCTTTGCTCTTGTAATAGAGTTCATCGGATCGGTACGACACCGCTGTATGGTGTTTGTTTATATTTTTAACCATAATATTGTACCGTATTAATTCTTACATAATTAGCTATTAAATTTCATTTGCTGCAATTTACTGTTATGGTATGTTCGATTTTTCAAAATTATAAATTCATGTTTACAGATTTGCAATTCATAGTAAACGTATCATCGGAATTAGCCACGTGTACGGTTATGACAATATTCTGATGAACTTATTGTCATGTTATATGATTGTACGTATACGTACCAACACTGCCATATGCCGCACAACTGCAGTGGTCTGGAAGTTGCTTTCGGTTGACCGGAGCGGCATTACTGGATGGTCCTAGCTAACATCTGTAACCATGATTTTGTACCGTTTGTATTTTTTCACAGTCAACCATTAATTTACACAAACAGCAATGGAATGCTATGACAATTTCGATTAGTTTTCAAAATATCCGATTTTTAATACGAAAGATGGTATTACTTAGTAAAAGCGTCCTTTGAATTGGCTTAGTTTACGTTTATGCAATATTATGTTAAACTTATTGTAATTTTATATTTATCTTCTGCATATGATCATACTCCTCCGCAGCGACGCGGCGGGAGTGGACTTGTTGTTGCGTACAGTTTATCGGTGCGACTCGACTATGGCCGTCAACGTATGCGCATTGACGCAACGGGGCGACAGGATGGAAATGGACTTGTAGCTGCGTACGGTACCGCGGAGCCGCAATACTGGAATAGTTTCGTTAATTTCATTGGTCGTGATATTTTAACGTATTCATTTTTGTTTTGCTTTCCAATTACTTCTACATAATGTGAAATATTGTTACGATACATCCGATTTTTTTTCGAAATTTCAAATTTGTAATTTTAAATAATGTATTTTTTAGTAAGGGCGTCTTTCGAGTTAGTTGAGTGTACGTTTATGTCGATATCTTGTTAAATTCTTTGTTATTTTTTACGATAGTCAGGGTGGTGTTGCAGTTGCATACAGTAAATCGGAGCATCAATACTGAATGATTTTCGTTAATTTCATTAATCTTGACAGTGTGACCTATGCACTTCTCCCATTTTTCTACGTATTTCGGCATACTGGAATTTATTCGCATTTTCGATTTTGTAGAAAGTGTCCTATTTTTAATTTTTAAAATTTTACTTCTTAGGAAAAACTTCTTTGGATATTGTTGAGTGTACGTTTATAACAATATTTTCTTAAACTATTATTATTTTACATGACTTTCTGTATATGTACCTACACTGGCGGAGCGACAAGACTCGATGGGTTTTGTTAAGCTTAGTGTTATTTTATACGATTATCTGTTTACGTACCTACGATGCCAGAGCGACACGGCCGCCGAGGTCTCGTAGTTGCGTACACCAGAACGGTGCGGCACTACTGGATGGTTTTCGTTAGTTTCTGTAATCGTGATTTTACACCGTATGAATTTCTTATCAATTTTCCCAATTATTTATACATTCTGTTATTTCCTGTTATCTTAACTTCGATTTCATTTCATAATTTTCGATTTCTATTGTAAGAAAATGTATTTCATAGTAAAGCTTCCTTTGGAAATAGTTGAGTGTAAGATCATGACAATATCTTGTCAGGTTTGTTGTTATTTTATATGACTGTCTGTAGGCGTACGAACGCTCGCGGCTTGACACGTCTGTGAAGGTCTTTAGGTTTGTACGGCAGAAGAGATCTGCACTACCGGACGGTCTTCTTTAACTTCTTTAACCTCGATATTGTACGCATTTGTTCCCGGTAACGATTTATTTATACGTACTGTAATCTGCATATTTACGATTCTTTATCGAAATTTTCAATTATTATTACAAAATTTTTTGTTATATATATTATATATTATATTTTATATATTAAAAAATAATTTTACACTATTTTAGTCGAGTAGTATAGATTTAATTTTACACTATTTTAGGCGAGTAGTACACATTTAATTTTACATTATTATAAATAATTAATTTTATACTATTGTAATCACATACATTTAATTTCATACTATTATAATAAATTCTATACTATTTTAGTCGAGTAGTATAGATTTAATTTTATATTATTATAATTAATTTCATTCTATTTTAGTCGAGTAGTATAGATTTAATTTTAAATTATTACAAATATTTAATTTCATACTATTTCAATAGTATAGATTTAATTTTACATTAATATAATTAATTTTATACAATTCTAGTCGAGTAGTATAGATTTAATTTTGTACTATTGTTTTAAATAATTAATTTTAATATAAAATTTACAAATATTAAAAACTATTTTTAATATTTTATAGGTTTGAAATTTAATTTATTTCTAATATTTATAGGTTTATTGCTTTATTTAAGGATACAAAACCTATAAATATTAATTAATTTTAATATTCCATAGGTTTTGAATTTAATTTATTTAAGGATACAAAACCTATAAATATTAAGAAATATTTATTTTAATATTTATAGGCTTATTAATTTTAAGGATACAAAAGATATAAATATTAAAAAATATTTATTTTAATATTTATAGGCTTATTAATTTTAGGGATACAAAAGCTATAAATATTATAAATTATTTATTTTAATATTTATTGTCTTATTAATTATACGGATACAAAACCTATAAGTATTAAAATTTATTATTTTAATATTTATAGGTTTTTAATATAATTTATATGGAAATTATAAAATTTATATATTAAAATTTTTAGTATTAATGTTTATTCCTTAATTATAATAATTCATTTGAAACTCATATATAAATATATATGTATGTAATTATTAATTAATTTAATTTAATATAAGTATAATAATTGTTATATAATTTTATTTTAAAGATAAAATATTTTTTTACATAAAAAAGAATAAAATTAAATTATAAATTTTAAATATGGTTTGAGCTATAATTTATAGTATAAAATTTGCAATTTTAAGTTAAAATTTAAATTTTAAATCTAAATTTTCATACAAATTTTTAATCGAAAATTTGAAAAATTTTATTATAGTTTTAGTAATTAGTTGCATTAATAAAATTTATATTTAATTTAAATTAAATATTAATAAAATACAAAAAAATTAAATATTAAAAATAAATGTTTATTTTAGTATTTAATTTCTATGCATTTCATGAAAATTAGGTTTGGAAATTAATTTCAATAAAGATAAATTTAGTGCCAGCAAAAGCGGTTAAACTATTTTTATAAATTAATTAAATCAATTAAAATTATTTATTTAAAATTTATTAATTAATAAAATAAAGAATTTTTAGGTAAAATTTTTAAATAATATTTAAATTTAATTTTTAACTAGATACATTTTAAAAATTTTATTAAAAAACCAGGATTAGATACCCTGTAATAAAAAATTAATAATTAATTAATAATTAAATGTAAATTATTAAAATTAAATAATATGGCAGTCTTTTTATTTATTTAGGGAAACTTGTATATTAGTTTGATAATCCACAATAAGATATACTTAAATATTTTATTTATGTATTGTTGTTTTTAGATTCATTATAAATAGTAAATTATAAATTTATTAAAATTTAATATAATATGAATTAAAATTAAAATATAGGATATTTAGTATGAAATGAGTTATAATAATATTTAATTTTGGATAATATAAGTTCAATATTAATTTGAATGAGGACTTAATATTAAGTATAAATAATTACTTAAATTGAATATAATATAAATGATGTACAAATTGCCCGTCAATTTCATTATAAATTGAATAAGTCGTAACATAGTAACAGTACTGGAACGTGTTTTTAGCTTTTAATATTTAAAATTGAATAATTATTAATTTTTATAAATTAAATTTTTATAAAATAAATACTCTTTTGGATAATAAAAATTATAAATTTATAATTAGAAATTAAATGTTATTCGAATTTATTGATATCTAGTTTTTAAAAAATTTAATTTAATTTAGATATAATTTCATTTTAATTATATAATTAATATATAATTAAAATTTGTATATTAAAAATTTATGGAATAAACTATAAATTTATAAATCATAATTTAAATTTATTATTTGTTATATTTATTAATTTAAAAATAATTATTAATATAAAATTGAAATTATAAAAATTTAATAATTTAATATAATAATTCAAAAAAAATTTAAATTAATAAAAATTTATCCTAATAATTGAATTAGTAATTATTTACTTATATAAATTTAATTAATTAATAATATTTATAATTTAGGAATTAGGCAAATTTACATTATTAATATATAAATATATATTCACCTCTTTATCAAAAACTTGTCTCTTAGAATTTAATTTAAAGTCAAATCTGCTCAATGAATTTTTAAGTAGCTGCAGTATATTGACTGTATTAAGGTGGCGTAATCAACTGTCTTTTAATTACGGAATGGAATGAGTGAATTAATGAAATACATACTGTCTCAATTATAATTAATTAACTTAAATTTTTAGTTAAAATGCTGAAATTAAATTATGGGACGATAAGACGATATAGAATTTTATATTAATTTAATAACAATTAATAATATATTTTATTAATATTATTAAATTAATATTTATTTGGGAGTATTTATAAATTTGTTAAACATCATATTGTACTATTAATTACAAAATAAATTACCTTGGGGATAACAGCGTAATATCTTTTTAAAGAAGAAACTAATAAAGGTGATTGCGACCTCGGTGTTGAATTAAGGTAAATTTTAAATGCAGAAATTTAAAAATTAAGTCTGTTCGACTTTTAAAATGTTACATGATTTGAGTTCCGATCGACGTAAGTCTGATCTGTTTCTATCTATAATAATATGATTAATTAGTTGTACGATAAGGATTTCAATGAGAAATAATTTTACTGTATATAATAAATATTTAAAAATTAAAATTAATATAATTATTTTAACAAATTAAAGTGTATTAAATTTGGAGTTTAAGTAAATTATATTAGATGAATAATAAATAATAATTTCATTTAATAAAAATTTTTATTTTTGAATATTACATTTTTTAGTTATAATGGTGTTTTTATTAATTAGGGTTGCTTTTTTAACTTTATTTGAACGTAAATTATTATCTTATATTCAATATCGAGAAGGACCAAATAAAATTGGATTCTTAGGATTATTACAAACTTTTAGAGATGCTTTAAAATTATTAACTGAAGAATGATTTACTTTTAATTATAATTCAATAGTTATTATTAGTCCAATAATTAAATTTATTTTATTTTTTGTTTTGTGATTAACTTATCCTTGAATTAATTTAAATATATTTATTGAATTTTAATATTCAATAATTTATTTTTTCTTTTATTATAAGATTAATAATTTTTCCAGCTTTTTACTTGGTTGACTTTCAAATAATAATTATGCAATATTAGGTTCTATTCGATCAATTGCTCAAATAATTTCTTTGAAATTAGACTATTTTTTGGTAATTTTAATATTTTTTATTTTAATAGAAAGATTTTCTTTAATGAATTTAAAATTAAATCAATTAAATATTATATTTTTTATTTGATTAAATCCTTTATATTATATATCTTTTATTAGTTTATTAGTTGATTTAAATCGAATACCTTTTGATTTAATTGAAGGTGAATCAGAATTAGTCTCAGGTTTTAATATTGAATATCATAGAAGAATATTTACAATAATTTTTTTATAGGTATATTTAAATATTATATATATAAGGTTATTATTGGTAATTATATTTTTTAATTATAATTATTGATCATTAATATTTATTATCATTTATATATTAAATTTAATTTTATTCATTTGAATTCGAGCATTATTATTACGTATTCGGTTTGATCAGTTAATAAGTCTTTGTTGAACTGACATACTAATTATTATTATAAATTATTTAATATTAATGTATTTAATATAAAAATTAAAATTTTTTTTTAAGGTAATAGAAAATTTAATTTTTATAACATATTTTCAAAGTATATGCTTATTCAATTTCATTAACTATAATAAATTAAATAATCTCAAAATCTATTTAATTTAAATGAAATAATATAAAATAAGAAATATGTTAAAGTAAAAAAAATATTTAAATTAATATAAGGATATTCAATTATTTGTCCTCCTAATCGTGTTAATATTAAAAAATTACTAATAAAATATTAATAATAGAATAGTCTAATAGGATAATTTTTTAAATTTTTAAAACAACTATTATTTATTAAAGGTAATGTAACTAAAATTATAATTGAAAATATTAATCTAATTACTCCTCCAAATTTATTTGGAATTGATCGTAAAATTGAATAAGCAAATGAAAAACATCATTCTGGTTTAATATGAATTATAATAATTGAATTAGCTATTTTAAAATTATCAGGATCTCCAAAATAATAGGGATATTGAATGTTAATAAATATAAATAAAGTTCGAATAATAATAAATCCTAATTAATATTTTATTATAAAGTAGGCATACAACGGAATTTTATAAATATTTCTATTTGTTCCTACAGGATTTGTTGATCCTGTAATATGTTAAATAATTAAATGTAATATTACTATTATTGTAATAATTAATGGTAAAATAAAGTGTAATGAAAAGAATCGATTTAATATTGAATTAATAATTAAGAATCATCCTCAAATTCATTCCACTAATAATTGACCAATATAAGGAGTTGCTGATACTAAATTTCTAATTACTATAGCTCCTCAAAAAGATATTTGTCCTCATGGTAAAACATAACCTATAAATGCTGCTATTATTGATAACAAAAGAATTGTAATTCCAATATTTCAATCTATATTTAATTTAAATGAATAATAAAATAAATTTCGTTGAATATGTAAATATATTACTATAAAATAAAAAGATGTTCCATTTATATCAATTAATTGAATTAATCATCCAGAATTTACATCTATTATAATATGAGAAATTTTTATAAATGCTAAATTAATATTTGGGCAATAATTTATTGATGAATTAAAACCTGAAATAATTTGAATTCATAAATATAAACCAAGAACTGATCCAAAATTTCATATATAATTAATATTTATAGGTGTTGGTATATAAATAAAACTAAAAATAAATTATAATGTCTTAATACTTTTTAATTTTTTATATTTATTCATATTAATTTTTTTTTCGTAAACATTTTATTATAATAGATGTTATTTTAACTGAAAAATATAGAGTAATAAATAATATTATAGTTGTAAAAAATAATATACTAATATTTGAATAAATGTTTTTATTTCAATAACTATGAAAAAATTATTATTTAAATTTAAATTTAAGTTATTAAGTAAGTAATTTTTATATAATTATTAATTAATATATACGTAAATTATTATTCAATTAATAAATAATCATAGAATATTAATTTTATTAAATTTAAACTTTGGTAAATTTAATAAAGTAATAAAATGTGAAAAAATATTTGTAACACCTGAAATATAAATAATTATAGATGCAATTAGTTTATATATAAAATATATTATAATTAAGACAATAATTAAAAAAAAATATTCTTACTGAATAAATTTAAAAAAATAATAAATATTTCATAGGAGAATAAAAATTATTAATTTCTAACATTAAATTTATAATTAAAAATGATATAATTAATGGTGTCAAATTTATTATTATTATATTTATTATTATTATTATAAATTATATTTATATTTCATGTATTTTAATATTAATAATTAATTTAATTTTCATAAAACAGTTTATTAAGAACAATAGTTTTGGATACTATAATAATTTTATTTAAAAATATTTTTGAATTTTATTAATATAAAAATATAATTTTGCCTTAAATAATTAATTACTAATATTAATTTACAAAATTATATATATTAGTTAAAAATGTACATTATAGTATATTTATATATATATATAATTATTATATTATATATTAGTTAACAAAATATATTTGTAGAACTTATAATTAATATTTTATTATTTAAATTTATTATATTATTTTATTTTAGTAATTATTTATTAATATTTTTAATTTTTATAGAATATATTTCATTTTCTATTTTAATATATTTAATATATGATAATAATAGATGGATATATTTAATATATTTAATTTATTCAGTAGGAGAAGCAATTTTAGGATTATCTTTAATAGTAAGATTAAGTTATATATATGGTTATCAAAAAATTAAATGAATTAGATTAATTAAATAAAATTGTTAAATGAATGAATTATTAATTTCATTATTAATATTTTTTTTGTCTTAAATTAAGTTAATTTTAGATTATAATTCGTTATTTTTAATACCTTTTTTTATAATAATAAAATTACATTGATTAGATTTAAGATTTATTATTGTATATTTATGACTAAGATTTTATTCTTTTTATTTATGAATTTCAACTTTATGAATTTTTTCATTAATTTTTTAAGATTTAAGTATATAATTTAAATATAATTTTTTCATTTCCTTTATTATTTATTATTTTATATTTATATATAAAAAATAATAGTTTAAATTTTGAATTAATAGAATTAACTAATGATTACATTTCAATATTTACATTTATTCATATATTACTATCGTTTTCAGTTAAAATTCCTATATATGTAATACATTCTTTATCATTAAATGCTCTTGTTCAAGTACCTTTTTATGGTTCAATAATTTTAGCATCAATTATATTAAAATTAGGCTGTTATGGATTATGACGATTATTATTTATTTTTAAATATTATTTTTTAAAAATAAATAATTATATTTAATTAATTAGAATTTCAGGTATATTAATTTTAAGAAGTATATGTTTACGTCAATTAGATATAAGTTTTATTATTAACATTATTTTTATATTGTTTATTAAGATTTATTTAATCGATTTATTTTTCTCATTTATTAGTAATGGTAATTGTTATTTTAAATTTAATTTATTAAATGGTAAATTAATTAATTATTTTACCTTAATAATACATTGAATTCCTTTAAATTTTTTGTATTTAATTTAATTTTAATTTAAATTTAAATAATGACAAAATATTAATTTTAAAAATCAATTTTATTAATGAAATAATAATTTTAAATTATAATCAATTTATATATTTATAGAATTTATTTATTTTTTTAAGTTTACTTTTTTTTATTATAAATTTTTATTATTTATTAATTAATAATATTATTATTATATAATGAGATACTTTTCGATTAAATTCTATAAAATTTAATTTTATAATTTATTTAGATTCAATAAGAATAATATATTTATTTTTAGTATCATTAATTAGATCAATAATTTTATTATATAAAATTGGTTACATAAATTTAGAAAATTTTTTAATTAAACGATTTTTTTGTTTAATAATATTATTTTTAATTTCTGCATATTTTTTAATTAGTAGTTTTAATATATTAACTATTATAATTGGTTTAGATGGATTAGGATTAATTTCTTATTGTTTAATTAATTATTATAAAAAAAAATAAACCTTTGAATTCAGGAATATTAACAACTATTTTAAATCGTTTAGGTGATTGTCCTTTATTAATATTAATTTCTATAATAATAATATTTGGTAGATGAAATTTATTACTATATAAATTTAATGATATAATAATAATTTTATTTATTCTAATAATTTATACTAAAGGAGCACAAATTCCATTTTGAACATGATTACCAATTGCTATAACAGCTCCATCAGCAGTTTCATCTTTAGTTCATTCTTCAACATTATTAACAGCAGGGGTATATTTATTATTTCGATATTTAGAATTATTTGAAATGAATTATAAAAATTTTATTTTATTAATTTCTAGATCAACAATATTGTATTCAGGTATGTCTGCAAATTTTCAATTAGATATGTAAAACATTGTTGCATATTCTACTTCAAGTCAATTAAGTTTCACAATAAGAATTTTATTTTAAAAATTAAAGGATTTAGCTTTTTCACATTTATTTATTCATGCAATATTTAAATCATTAATATTTATATGTGTAGGAAGTTATATCCATTATTTAAATAATAATCAAACTTATAAATATGATAATGGAATATTTTATATTTATCCAATAGAAGATTAATTTTTATATTTTCTTTATTCAGCTTAATAGGTTTTCTTTATCTAGCTGGACTTTGTCCTAAACATTTAATAATTGAATCCTATTTTATTTTAAAAATAAATTTATTTAGAAATTTAAATTTAATTGTTAGAACATTATCAAATATTCTATATCCTTTCCGAATTATAATAATATTATTAAATAAAAATTTAAATTTAAATTTAATTTACATTAACGAAGAAAATTTAATAAATTTTTGTATATTAATTATAATAATTTTTAGAATTTTTTAAAGTAAAATTATATTTAATTTAATATTTATGTTAGAAACTATAATTTAAAATTTTTTATAAAAATATTAATTTTTTAAATATTTATATTAAGATTTTTTAAAAATATAATTTTAAATAAATTGTTATACAAAAAAATATTATAATATTTTATTATAATTTTATACATTTAAATTTAATTAATAAAAAGTCTTACTTAAAATCAGAACAATATATTTATTTATATGAAATCATACCAGAAAAAATTACTATAGAATTAATTACAAGTAAATTTAGATTATTATTAAATAAAATCAATATCAATTTTAATTTTTAAATTTATTGTATTATTAATTTTTATATTTATATTATTAATATTTTTAATTAAATTACTTATATATTAATATATTATATATAAGATTTTTATAAATCAAATTTTAGGTCGAAATGAAATGTAAAATTTTTACATTTATATATTTGTATGAGTTGTTATAGTATATATATACCAACTATATATATATATATATATGTAACCCAATAAATTACCCCTAATTTGGTTTCAATTAAATACATTATATGTATTCCATATAATATAAAATATTATATAGAATTAATAATTTTTAAAACATTTTTTTACTTATTATTTTATTAATTGAATGAATATATGAATATTTTAATTGATTATATTAATAAAATTGAAATAGTTTAAAGAAAATATTGATTTGAGAAATAAAAGATATATAATATAATAGTATTTATATATTGTATTTAATTGAAACCAAATTAGAGGTCATTTATTCTTAATAAATTTAGTGAACACGTATTCCAAATTTTTATGTAGTTTATATAAAATTTTAATACCTAAGGATGGTGCAGTTCAGGAATTAATCACATCAGTTGATGTAACTAATAAACGTAAAGGTAATTTTATAGGAATAACTATTCGATTATCTGTATCTAATTGTCGAAATAGATTTATTTATTCATACAGTAATATTGATTTGAAATATTGATTTAACAAGTCATCATTAAAATATAAAATCTTTAAAGATGGAAAACAAATAAATAACAAAATCGTTATAGGAGTAATTGTTCAAATTACTTCAATTAAATGATTTTTTAATAAATATAAATTAATAAATTTGTTAATTAAAATATCAACAATTAAATATGAAGTAAAAACAATAATTATTTATATAAATATTATAAAAAAATTATGTAAATAACTGAAATTATCAGAATAAAACGAATTTGAATGTTGAAAAAAACATATATTTCATGTTGCTATTTTTAATAATAAAATTAAATTTTATATAATTGTATTATAAATTCATTGCAATTTTCTGCCATATTAGAATTGTTTAATTATTAAACTTCTGCACTCATTTAATGAATGCTCTAAGGACGATAATTTATTAATCATTGTAAAGAAGAATGAAATAATTTAAATAATAATAAACGTTTACAAATTAAACTTTCTAAAGTCAAAAATAATAAAAAAATTATTCAATTTAATGAAATAATAGAATCAATTGAAGATAATAAGTTTCAACAATAACAAAAATCAGGATAATCAGAATAACGACGAGTTGTTCCTATTAATACTAACAAATGTTGAGGAAAAAATGATATATTTTCTCCAACAAATGTTATTAAAAATTGATAAACTAATTTAATTTTATTTAATATTAAACCAGTAATTAAAGGATATCAGTGATTAAATCTTGAAATAATGGAAAAAAGATCTCCTATTGATAAAGCATAATGAAAATGAGCAACAACATAATATGTATCATGTAAAATAATATCACTAGATTAATTAGATAATATAATTCCTGTTAATCCTCCAATTGCATATAATAAAATAAAACCTAAAGATCATACAATAGAATTATTTATTTTAAATTTTGGACCATTATTGGTTGCTAATCATCTAAAAACATTAATACCAGTAGGAACAGCAATAATCATATTAGCCGAAATAAAATAAGCACGAGTATCTACATCTAATCCAATAGTAAATATATGATGAGTTCAAACAATAAAAGCTAAAAATCCAATTCCTAATATTGCATAAATTTTTCCTAAATTACCAAATACCTCTTTTTTACCATTTTCGGTTATAATAATTTGAGAACCTAATCCAAAGCCAGATAAAATTAAAATATATACTTCTGGATGACCAAAGAATCAAAATAAATGTTGACATAATACAAGATCTCCTCCTCCTATAGGATCAAAAAAAGATGTATTAAAATTACGTTCAAATATTAATATTGTAATAGCTCATGCTAACACAGGTAAAGATAATAATAATAAAATTATTGTAAAGGAAACAGATCTAGGAAATAAAGGCATTTTATTTAAATCTAATCTAAAGTTTTTTAATCATATAATTGTCGTTATTAAATTTATAGCTCCTATTAGTGATGAAGTACCAGACATACGGAGAGAAAAAATTATAAATCTACAGACGGAGATGAATGAAAAACATAATTCGATAAAGGAGGATATACAGTTAAACCAGTTCCAGGTATAAAATTAAAAATTCTTCTAGTTAATAATTATAATAATGAAGGAGGTAATAATCAAAATCTAATATTATTTATGCGAGGAAATGATATATCAGGTGATCTTAATATTAACGGAATTATTCAATTACCAAATCCTCCAATTAAAAAACGTATAACTATAAACAAAATTATTAAAAATGCATGACTTGTCACTAAAGAATTATATAATATATCGTTATTTAAAAACATCCCAAGAATACATAATTCTCAGCAAATTAAAAATCTTGAAGAAGAACCAATTATTCCTGATCATATAGCTTATGTAAAGAAAAGAATGCCAATATCCTTATGATTTTTTTATATTAATCATTTAATTAAAATTTAAATTAAAATTTATTTTTAATTTTGAAAATTAATAGTTGTTATTTTAACTTAAAATTTTTATAGTATTAAAAAATGATAAATTTTTATTAATAAATTTACAATTCATTTCATTTATCAGACATAATACTTTTCATATTTACTAATTTTTAAAGAGTTTAAAAAAACATTAAATTGCAAATTTAAAATTATGTAAATGAAATATATTAGTTATTTAATATTTATAATATATTAAACATAAATACTATCAAAATATGAAGTATCAAAAAAAATAATATCAAAAAATTAAACTAAAAATTATAAGTAATAACAAATTCTTTAAAGTAAAAATTTATATTTATAAATAAAGATATATTAAATTTTATATAACAATATAAATAAACATTTCTAGTTATTAAAATTATAAATCTAATAAATATATTATATTCAGTAATAAATATAAACTTTAAATCAATAATCATTTAATACTAAAGAAAAAAAATTGGTAAAAATGAATAAATTAATAAAATTAATATAAATAAAATAATTAAATTATTTTTATAATTTAGTATAAAAATATTTAAATTATTATCCATAAATTTATATTTACATAATATAAATAATAAGATATAAATAATTTAACATTATAGTTGAACATCTATTAATTTTTCTTGTATTAATTAATTTTAATATATAAATAGATAAATATAAAATTCGAAGAATTCCAAAGAATATTATTTTATAATCTAATTTTAAAATTAAACTGTAAAAATTTAAAGTAATAGATTTTATTAAAGTTGAAGATAAAGAAATACAATTCCAATTTATTAATTCATAAGATTTAATTAAGAAAAAATGAAAAGAAAATAATCCTAATTTTATTATCAATGAAATAAATAAAAAATAATTTAATAAATTTCTTAAATAAATTATTTCAACCAAATTTATAAAATTTATTATAAAAATTACCAATAAAATTCAAGAAGTAATTGATATACAAAAAATGATTAAACTTGATAAGTTATTATTAGAATTTAAATTAATTACTCTAATTCTAATAAATATTACCATCTCAAAAATAAATCACTTTAAAACAACATTTGATAATAATAAAAAAAAAAAAATATATAAAATAAAAATTTAATGTATAAAATTTACATATTTATTTTTTAAAATTAATTTATATAATTTATTTAAAATTAAATTATGGTATAATTTTTAATATTATTTCAATATTTTTATAACTAATAGTAGTAAATAAATTTACATAATTATTTTATCAAAATATTCCTTTTCTCAGACATATTATTACATATATAGTAAATTATTATGAATAAATTGAATAAAAAAATATATAAAATAATAAAAGAAATAATTCTTAATATTTATAATTTTATATTCATAAGTAAACTGAATTTAAAACCTAAACCCTATAAAATATCAATATTTATATTTAATGTTTATAAATTTTATATTCTAAAATAAATAAAATTTAAAACCTACATAATATTAAAATATATTTTTATTATTTATATGTTTCGTATCCTTAAATAAATTATATTCAAAGCCTATAAAATATTAAAATTAATTAATAATTATAGGTTTTGTGATATTAAATAAATTAATAAACCTATAAATATTAAAAATAAATTGAAATTAAAACGTATAAAATATTAAAAATAATTTTTAATATTTATAAGTTTTATATTAGAATTAATAATTTATAACAATAGTATGAAATTAAATCTATACTACTGGACTAAGGTAGTATAAAATTAATAATAATAATGTGTAATTAATTACATACTGTTAAAATAGTATAAAATTAATTATAATAATACAAAATTAAGTCTATACTATTAAAATAATATAAAATTAATTATTTATAATTATAATGTAAAATTATATCTATGCTACTGAACTAAAATAGTATAAAATTAGTTATTTATAATAATATAAAGCAAAATCTATACTACTCGAACAAAATAGTATAAAATTAATTATTCATAATAATATGAAATTAAATCTATAATACTCGACTAAAATAGTATAAAATTAATTATAATAGTATAAAATGAAATCTATACTACTCGACTAAAATAATATAAAATTAATTTTCATAGTATAAAATTAAATGTATAGTATCAAAATTGCATAAAATTAATTATAATAGAATAGAGTTAAATGTATACTACTCGTCTAAAATAGTATAAAATTAATTATTTATTATAGTAACATAAAATTAATTATTAAACATAAATTTTATATAAAATATTATCTTATAATATATCTATAAATTATGAATCCATAAGCTTAATAATTAGCCTATTTATATTTAAAATTATAATGAAATTTGTCATCAATAAAAAATTTCAGTGGAACAAATTTACATATTATACATGCAATAAAATTAACTCACCACCATACTAGTCGAAAATATAAGTGGAGCTAATTTTACACCATAAAATCCAAAATTTTCAATATAAAAAATTTTCATTTTATATATGCAATAAAATTAGCTCACCACAATACTAGTCGCAAATATCAATAGAGCTAATTTTGTACGATAAAATCTAAAAAATTTCAATACAACAAATTTTCGTAAAATATATGCAATAAAATTAGCTCACCACTACTAGTCGAAAATATCAATAGAACTAATTTTGTACGATAAAATCTAAAAATTTTCAATAGAACAAATTTTCATATTATATATGCAATAAAATTAGCTCACCGATATACTAGTCGAAAATATCAATAGAGATAATTTTGCACAAGAAATTTTCAATTTCTATTTAAAAAAATTGTATGCCTTATTAAACGTGTCATCAGAATTAGTTGATTGTATGTTTCTTACATTATATTCATAATCTTAATGTTATTTTATGCCATAGTCAGTGTATGTACCTGCACTTCCGGAACGACACGGCTAGAGATATGTTGTAGTTGCGTTCACAAGATAGGTGCGACGCTGGTATGTGGTCTTTGTGAATTTCATTAACCTTGATATTGTACCGCATGCATTCCTTCACAGTTTTCAACTTATTTATACATACTGCAATTTACTGCTGTGATATTTTCTGTCTTTCATATAATTTCCAATTTTTATCTGGGAAAATAGTATTTTTTGGAAAAATGCCTTTGGAATTATTTTAGTATATATTTATGACAATATTTTCTAGAACACATTGTTATTTCATATGACTGTCTGTATACGAACCTACGCTTTCGGAAAGACACGTCTAGAGTGGTCGTGTTGTTGCGTTCGGCAGATTGGAGCGATCGTACTGTATTGACGTCGTTAATTCGTTGATTCCATTAACCGCAATACTATACCGTATGGTACCTATCGCAGTTTTATATTTATCTACACATGCTGTAATTTACAGTTATGGTATTTTGGATTTTTTTCGTAATTTTCAATTTTACTTATTGTATTTGTCAGTGAAAGTGGCTTTGTAATAAGTTGAGTGTACGTCTTTGACATTATGTTGTTAATCGTATTGTTATATTATACGATTGTCTGTATGCGCACCAACGCTTCCGTAAAGACACGACTGGAGATGTCTGGTAGATGCGTATGGTTTATCAGAGCGGCACTACTGGATGGTCTTTGTTAACATCTATATCCTTGTTCAGTACCGTATGCATTTTTCCCATCCTTCCATTTATATATACATTTCGATTTATTTTTAAATTTTCTATTTTTAGCATAAAAAATTGTATTTCATAGTAAATGTCTCTTTGGAATTAGTGAACTGTACGATTATGACATTATTTTCTTAATATTGCTGTTATTTAACAAGATTGTCTGCATACGTACCTACCGTTTCTAAGCGAAAGGGCTGAATTGGCCTTGAAGTTGCGTTCGGTAGATTGCAGCCACAGTGTTCTATGGTCTTTGTTTGTATCTTTATCCCTAATATTGTAGCGTACTAATTCTTTCATAGAAATATTTTACATTCCATACACTGTAATTTACTGGTACGGCATGTACGATTGTCTTCAAAAGTTTCTATTTTTAGTTGAAAAAATTGTACTTCGTAGTAAGTGTGGCGTTGGAATTATTTGTGCGTACGCTTATGACAATATTATGTTACATTATTTGTTATTTTATATGATTGCCTCTAAATGTACCTGCGCTGCCGGAGGAACACGATTGAAGTGGTCCTGCAGTTGTGTACGGTCGAACGGATGGACATTATCGACATTTTCGTTAATTTCATTATCTTTGATCTCGTATTGTATGCATTCTTTCACAGATTTCTACTTGCTTCTACATACTGTAATTTACTGTTCTGATTTTGCGATTATTTCAAAATATCCTATTTTTAGTGTTAGTAATTGTATTTCTTAGGAAAAGGGTCTTTGGATATAGTTGAGTGCACGATTATTACAATATTTTGGTAAACTTATATTTATTTTATATGATTGTCTCTATCCGAACCTACGCTTCTGAAGCGACACAGCTACTGTGCTCATGTAGTAGCGTTAGTAAATCGGGGCGACACTGCTGTATGGTCTCTGATTATTTCACAAATCATAATATTGTACCGTATGCATTCTTGCGCAGTTTTCTATTTATTTCTACACACTAAACATTGCTATTATATCTAAATTTTTTCCGAAATTTTCAATTTATAATGGAACAAAATTTAACCTTCTTGTAATAGTGTCTTTATAATTCGTCGACTGTACGTTCAGGGCATAATTTTGTAAAACTTAGTGATGCTTGATATGATATTCTCTATATGTACTTACGTTGCCGGAAGGACACGGCTGGACTGGACTTATCGGCGCGTACGGAAAATCGGAGCGACATACTGGATGGTCTTCCTTAATTTCGTTAACCATGATTTTACACAGTATGCATTTTCTCCCAATTTTTCCATTCATTTACACATCATGTTATTTACTGTTAAGATATTTTCTATTCATTTTCATAATTTTCAATATTTTGATTAAAAAATTGTATTTCCTAATAAATGTGTCGTTGGAAATATTTGTGTGAACGTTTATGTCAATATTATGTTAAATTCCCTGATAGTTTATATGTTTGTCAGTATACGTACCTACGCTGTCAGAGCGACAGGACTGAAGTGGCCTCGTAGTTACGTTCGGTAGAACGGAGCGACGCTACTGTATGGTCTTCGTTAATTTCAATAACCTTGATTTTGTACCGTATGCATTCTTTCTCTGTTTTCTGTTTATGTGTACGTACAGTATTTTTCTGTTACGGTATTTTCATTTTTTTTTCAAAATTTCCTATTTTTTTTTTTTTTTTTTTAATTGTATTTCTCAGCGAAAGTGTCTTTGGAATTATTCAAGTGTACGATTATGACAATATTATGTAGAATCTTATTTTAAATTTGTATGATGTTCGGATACGTACCTACCTTTAGTGAGCGACACGGGTGGTGTGGACTTGCAGTTTGTTTCGGGAACAGTGCGCGACGCTACTGTGTGATATTCGATAATTTCTTTTACCCGAATATAGTACCGTACGCATTTTGTCCCAATCATCCATTCATTTGTGCATACTGTAATATACTGTTACGATATTTTCGATTTTTTTTCAAAATTTCAAGTTTTTAATTTCTGAAACTATGTCGTATATGAAAATTACCTTTAGAATTAGCTGAGCATACGTCTGTGACAATATTTTGCCACGCTTTTTGTTATTTTGTGTGAATGGCTAATATTCGTACTTACACTTGCGGAGCGACATGGCTTTATTGGTATAGTAGTTGCGATGGGTAGATCGAAACGACACTGTTGGTTGGTCAATGTCAATTTCTATAGCCTTCATATTGTGCTGTATGTATCTTTTCCCAGTCTTCAATATATTTATTAAAATATTTATTTTAATTTATTAATTTCCCTAACCTAAATATTGTACCGTATGCATTTGATCCCATTCGTCCATTTATATGTGCATACTGTAATTCACTGTTAAGATATTTTCGATTTCTTTAAAACTTTTCAACTCTTAGTTGAAAAGGTTGTATATCATAGTAAATGTGCATTGAATATAGTTGAGTGTACGATTATGACAATATTTCGATTTATTTGTTGTTATATGCATGACTGTCTGCATGCGTACGTACGCTGCTGCAGCGAACCGATTGAACTGTTCTTGTAGTTGCATACTGTGGTACGAAGTGGCACTACTGAATGGTCTACGTTACTTTCGTTAACCTCGCTTTTTTACAGTATGCATTCTTTCACAGTTTTCAATTTATTTACGCATACCGTAATTTACTGTTGTGATGCGTTCGGTTTTCTTGCATAATTTACAATTTTTAATTTAAAAAATTGTATTTTTCGGGAAATGTGCGGTGGGAATTAGATGAGCGTACTTTTATGACAATATTTTGTTAAACACATAGATATTCCATATGACCATCTGTATACAAACCTACGCTTCCGGAACGACACGACTGGAGTGGCCTTGTAGTTGCGTTCGCTAGATTGGAGCGACACTGCTGTAGGGTGCTTGTTAATTTGTATAAACTTGATATTGCGCCGATTGCGTTCTGTCGGAAATTTCTACTGATGCCTACATGCTGTAACTAACCGTTTTGATATTTTCGTTTTCTTGTTCAAAATTTTCAATTTTTAGCATATTAAATTTTACATCTTAGTGAAAGTGCCTTTGGAATTTGATGAGTGTACGTTTATGACAATATTCTGTTAAATTCTTTGTTATTTTAGATGATATATCATGATTTAAATGATTTAGATGATAATTTCTTCAACCTTGATATTGTACTGTATGCGTTTTTTCCTGGTCAATCGTTTATTTACGCATACTGTAATTTACTGTTAAGATATTTTCAGTTCTTATAAAAAATTTCGATTTTCGGTATAAAAATTCGTTTTCCGTTGCAAAACTGTCTTTGGTATAGTTTGATTGTACGTTTTGTACGTTATTTTGTTAAACTTACTGTTATCTTATGCGATTGTATGCGTATGTACCTACGATTCCGAAGGGACACGGTTGGAGCTGTTTGTTGCTGCGTTCGGTAAGACGGAGCGAAACTAGTGATTGATCATCGTTATATTCTCTAACCATGATATTGTACCGTATGCATTTTTCCGCAGTCTTACATTCATTTCTGCACACTGCAAGGTACAGTTATAATCTTTTCGATTATCATAATTTCCAATTTTTCATGTCAAAAATTGTATTTCCCAGTAAAAGTGTCTCTAGAATGCGATGAGCGCACGTGTATGACATTATTTTGTTAAGCTTATTTTTAATTTACATGATTGGTTGTATACGCACCTACGCTGCCTAGAGTGACACAGCTGGAGTGGGTTTGTAGCTACGTACCGTAGATCGGAGACATACTACTGTACAGTATTCGTTAATTTCTTTAAATTTGATATTGTATTTTACGAATTCGTTCGCAGTTTTGTATTTACTTATGCATATTGTAATTTACAGTTATGATATTTTCGATATTTTTCTAGATTTCAAAATTTGTATTTATAGGAAAACGTGTATCTCTAATTAGTTGATTGTACGTTTAAGGCAATACTGTGTTAAGTTTGTTGGTATTCCATATGAATGCGTGTACACGTACATACGCTGCCGGAGCGATATGACTGGCGAGGTCTTGTAGTTGCGTACTGCAGCTCCGTGTGGCACGACTGGAAGATTTTCGTTAATTTTCCAAACCTTGACATTGTACCGCATGCATTTTTTCCCAGGCTTCCATCTATTTATACAAAATGTTATTTCCTGCTGTTCTATTTTCCATTTTTTACATAATTATCAACTTTTAGTTTGAAAAACAGTGTTTCCGAATGAAAGTGCCATTGGAGTTATCTGAGTTTACGTTTATGATATTATTTTGTTAAATTTATTGATATTTTACCTGATTGTCTGTATACGTACCTAAGCTTCCGCAGCGAGAGCGCTAGAGTGGTCGTCAAGTTACGTTCGATTGATCGGAGCGACACTTCTTTATTATCTTCGTTAATTTCTCCAGCATGATAATGTATAGTATGCGTTTCTTCCCAGTAGTCCATATATTTATAGATACTGTAATTCAACACGTTGACTCTCACCGGTGGCCCATCCCTGTCTGTTCCCTGCGGTGGCATGAACCGCCGGTGGCCCATACTAAATTGTTCCGTGGGGCGGCATGCATCGTCGATGGGCCACGTTTGTTAATCAATAAAAGCGTAGTACAAAATGTTATTTTATTAATTTAACATTATACATTAACATTTCTACCTTATAATCAAACATTTGACACAAAATACGTAACGTACAATTTAAATAATACATTAAGTATAATAAAATGTAACGACTTATTTTACAGATGCAATTTTTTAAAACATTTTAAACAAAGTGCCGGCTCATCCGGAAAACGGCTACAAAAGGTCACTACTTTTTTTGTTTGTGGCGTACTATGTACCCTTTAAGCTTTTTAAGCGTTTGTATCAATCTTTACATCCTTCCCTCATCTTCCTCGTGGGTCCTTGGGGTGAACTTAAGAAATGTTTTTTTCCGTCTACTCGGATTTGCTCATCACTAGAGAGATTCTGAACACCCTTCAATAGATAATCAATAATTTTCTTTCTAAATTTTCGATTTGGTAACGCTTGGTTCCCCACTGTTTGTGGATGTACCACGCATTTCCTAAAGATGTCCCGGATATTAGCTCCATTATAAATTTTCTATACCATTCTAAGGTTTTCCGTTAACATTTATAATAGGATCACATTTCATTTGGTGTATCATCTATCTTATTCCCACTATTGTAAGATAAAACGTTGTCTGGTTTTAATTTATCATCTTTGCCACGCATAATGGCGCAAATGTGAGATCTCGAAGTGGTTAACATACAGATGGGACTTTTGTGGGTCCACTTTAAAAATTTCACCCAGCTCCGATTTTCAAGAGATATAATGTCGCCCGTTTCTGTTTCTGCTTTGCCTGTGGCAGTAGAAACTTTCAATTTATTTTGACTGTATTGCAAATATATATGCTTTTGGTGAGACGATCTTCGACTAAAGAATTACATGTATAAAAACGGTCGGTAAATAAAATCCGGTCCTTGAATAATAGATCTCGTATCAATGTCATGACTACATCATGAGAATGTGCTTTTACAATTCACATTTCATTTCTTCAGGAATAAATATGCACATTATATGTATATCAGTCCGGAAGGCAGAGTTTGTACAGTTTTATTCCGTACTTGTGCCGCTTACCTGGTATATATTGACGAAAATTAAGGCGTCCTTTCCACGGAACCAGAATTTCGTCAATTACTATACTTTTACCGGGTTTTACTGCATCTTGGAGTGCACGAAGAATTTTATCCTCTACATTTCGGATTTTGTGTAACCGATTCTCGGTTTTAGCTGTAGCATTATCAGTAAAGTGCAAGTACTTCAATATAGCCAAGAATCGATCGCGTTTCATTGCTTTTATTATACGCGCATTCGCATGCATCGCCCTTTTGGACCAATATAGTCCAATTTCGAGAACCTGCACTACAAGCATAACAAGCACAATACCAATAATGGTATTCAATTCACTTTTTGTAACGGGGTTCCATGCTTGTTGATGTTGTATCCTGCCATATGCTGCATTCGCTATTCACTGAGCAGCGTATCTATTCGTCTCTTCAACGATGATCTCAAATATCACGTCCGCGAAAAATAATTTATATAATGCAACGGGATCGACGCAGTCCGTCTGCTTGATCAGTAGCTCTTCTTCTTCTGAATACTTTTCCTCTGATGCAAATTATTTCCGCCATTCCGCGTCATCATAATGGTCCCCTACACCAGACTCCGAAAGTTCTTCCTCCGTGGTACTCAAATCGGTTGCCGTGTTCGATGATGATGATGAAAGTATTCCATTTCGTCGTCCCTTCCGCATGGTTCCAGATACAGATTCATCAGACGAGTTACTGAATTCCATATCCATTGTATCTAATATTTAGATAGACAAAAATGACGAATGAAAAATGATAACCGCCACTTTAGAAGGAAGGAAATATCATTCTACCTTTATACCTACTGGAAGAAATGTGTACTCGGGAAACTTTCAGAACTGCACTGACCTCGCGCCTAATAAAAACATCGCACAGCCCACAATACTCACAATGCACACTACATAAATTCTTCTTCACTTGCCGTCAATCTCTAAACTCTCCGTAAACCACGTATCGCTGTCTAAACTCTCAATGATCACCCCAAATTACTAGGTCACACATTATATAAGAAGTGCCAGCTGGGTAGTAATCGTTCCCTCCGAAATCACTGATTTCCCTTATTATGTGCGGGCGGTACTAAATGTCTAATTGTGCCGTCGAATGCCAAGAGGCTGATCAAAGTTCGCATACCTCAAGCTCACCTCTTGGCCCGCGAACGGCCAAGGGAAAGGGAATTTTTCAGGAAAATCGCACTACGGTGCACGGCCACGTAGCCTGGCAATATGCCTTTCTTTGGCGATCCTGGAGACAAAACTCTAGTGCGGAGCCCCAGAGACCCTTTATATGTTACAAGTTGCCAGGGCGCCTGGAAATCGTTAGTCGGGGATTCGACGAAATTGCCGCTCGCACTCAACATAATTTACGCATAAAACTTACACTACGTCCTAGAACTATTTTTGTCGTGTGCGACAATCGGTCGCAGTATTTGTAGAGACTTATTGCGTTTGAAAGTGTCCTATTACTTCTGTTCTAAACTTCTCGTGGTCCGAAACAAGAGAAGCTAAACCCCTACTTGACCGAACTTGGGCTCTGTCACGGAGAACTTGGCTGACAATGGGCAAGGGGGAAGGCCACGTTCTCTACACTCGAGGACGTTCCCCAGCGCGGAGTCATAAATATCGAGTGGCCACACAATCGGTGAATGTTCCGGACACCGCGCT
The DNA here is from genome assembly GCF_051020765.1 of Lasioglossum baleicum. NCBI lineage: Eukaryota > Metazoa > Arthropoda > Insecta > Hymenoptera > Halictidae > Lasioglossum > Lasioglossum baleicum. The sequence goes on from NW_027469279.1 coordinate 54,304, forward strand.
TGGGTGATATGTAATTTATATATATTACGTGCCTGAAGTATCGGCGCATCACCTTGCAGGAGAGGGATCACTCCACCACCCCCTCGCGTGAGAGGACATATCCTCCCTCAAGTTGTACAATGCGAAGATCAAGGGAACACCCGTGATACCAAAACTCCTATAAGGGACGATTTCCCCTGTTTGGCCATCACCACGGGTTTTCAATACGCATCATGGAAAATCGTGGAGAAAGTAAAAAAATTCCATTGAAACGGTAAAAAGGAGTCATCGAAAGGTCGAAGAGTGCAAATAAATCTTCGAAACTTCGAAGAGTCAAAGTGGATGTTAGTTTCCTACTACCGTGCTAGTGGGCATTAGGGCGCAAGCATTGAACAGTATAATCTGATGCCGCGCCGCACCATGGAGCAGACCACTAGTTGAAGCGCCGCCGCACGGAACAGACACCGAATATCCACGTACGCGTCAACGTGATAAGATTGAATCCGTGAATTATGTTACCAAAACTGTTCAGTGGATTTACTCAGGGCATACATGGTTTGTCCCTCGGAATCACAGCATGTGCGAAGCTACTAACGTAGCCTTTCGACTGCCATAGAGGATGATTACATTCTCGTAAGCTTCGACACTTGATCTTCTAATTCATATATGAAACTAAGGGGCTCGTCACTAAAATGTATACTGGCTTGCTCCTCTGAGCAAAAAGTTATACCCTCGATACAGCGTGTTAGGTTCACGGAAGGTAAGATACTCGGTAAAGATTATAACTTTATAGCAGTAGGAAATGTTCCCCGACTGCTTGCCCCTCTACTTTGGAATTCAAACCGTGAACTGAGGTGTCCGTTGCCAGCAATTTTCACCGTATTCTCTTCCAGAATACCTGTTATGATTCTCGGAATCTCTGGGTAGGTGAAACTAATCACTCATCCGTTCGTCGCTCACAGCAGGTGACAACGTTCTTGAGTGTCTTGACACTCGATATTCTTGTTCATAATGAAATTAATTTGTCCGTCATAATATTATTTACTAATTTCTTCCACTGAACACGAAGTAATACTCTCGATACGACAGGTTAGCGTCTCCGAAGGTTGGGCTATCAGTAAATTGTCTGACTTTATACCAATAGGTAACGTTCTACAACGGTTTGAATGTCTGCTTTTAATGTGTCTATTGCTAATAGTGTTTAGTGGATTTACTTCCGGAATACCTGCTTTGACTCTAGGCATCGCAGGGTGGGTGAAGGTACTGACTTAAACGTTCATCTCTCACAGATGGTGGTAACGTTCTCGAGCGATTGGAATCTCGACCTTTTTATTTGTGCATCAAATTAAGGAGCTCGTCACAAAAATGTATACTAATGTATTTCACTATACACGTAGCTGTACTCTCGATACGGCTGGTATGTTACTCGGGAAGTGAGGTATTCGGTAAGAAGTATGACTTAATACGAATTGGTAATATTCGCCGTCGGTTTGACTCAGTACTTTGATATGCATACCAGGAATTGCGGTACCTATTGCCAATACTTTTCAGCGGATATACTCCGGGTATAGCTGGTTTGACCCTTTGTATAACAGGATAGGAGACGCTATTGGTTTAGCTGTGCGGCTCTCAAGGATGGTGGTAACGATCACCAACGGTTTGCCACTCGATCTTCGAATTCATGCATGAAATTAAGGTGCTTGTCAATCAAATGAATACTAATTTGCTTCGCTGTACACGAAGTTATACTGACCACATGGCGTGATAGCTTCTCGGCAGGTGATGTCCTCTGTAAAAATTTTGACTCAATACCAATTGGTTACCTTCTACAATGGTTAGACTCTGGAGTTTAATATTTGTACCGTGAAATAGGGTGCATGATGTCAACTATGTACAGCGGAATTACTCCCGGAATACCAGGTCTGACTCTCGGGGGCACAGGATACGTGAAGCTGCTGACTTAGCCGTTCGACACGCGATGAAGGTGCTAACGTTCTTGAACGGTTTGGCCCTCGATTTTCCGTTGCATAGATGAAATTCTGGTGCCTGTCGCTAAATTGTATACCACTTTGCTTCTCTGAGCACGATGATATACTCTCGATACAGCGGGTTAATTTGTCGGAAAGTACGTCCTTCGGTGAAATGTTAGTCCCTATACCAATAGGTAATGTTGTACAATTGTGAGACTCTGTACATTAATATTTAAAGCCGGATGTAGAATTTTTAATGCCAATTATGTACAGCAGATTTACTCCAGGAATACGTGGTTTGACTCTCGGAATCACAGGGTGGGTATAGCTGTTGGCTTAGCCTTTCGAATCTCAAGGATGGGGGTGTCGTTCTCGAACAGCTTGGCACTCTATTTTGCTATTCATATGTGAAACTGAGGTGCCTTTCTGCTGAATTGTCTACTCATTTGTTTCCATGAAAACTAAGATAGACACTCGCTGCAGCGGGATAGGTTCTCGGAAGGTAATGTATTGATTAAACGGAATTACTTTATTTTACTTGATAATGATGAGCTGCGGTTTGACGCCATGAATGAATTACTCGATCGAGTGTCAAACCTTTCGAAAACGTTACTACATTCCTTAAAATCGATCGGCTAAGACAGTAGCTTCAACTATCGTGTGATTCCGCGAGTCATGCCAGGTATTCCGGGAGTAAATCATCTGTGCAGTATTGGCAATAGACGCCATAAATCACGATTTCAATATTAAAATATTGCGTCCCACCGTTTGAGATCGTTACCTATTGAAATGGAGTCCATCCTTTTACCGAATACGTTACTTTCATAGAACATATCTCGCTGCCGCGTGTGTCATGCTTTGTGCACACGGAAACAAATTAGTAGTCATCTTAGCAGACGGACACCTTATTTTCATGTATGAAGAGAATAATAGGGAGTCAAACCGTTAGAGAACGTTCCCACCTTCTTTGGGAGTAGAACGTCTAAGTCTATAGATTCGCCTATCCTGTGATTGCGATAGTCAAATCTGGTATTCTGGCAGTCGATCCGCTGTTCATTATTGGCATCGTACACTGTATTTTATGGTATAAATGTCAATGTCCGGAGCCAAAGCTTTGTAGGTGGTTACATATTGATATAGTGTCAAACATTATAGCGAAGGCCTTACCTTCTGAGAAGCTATCCCGCTGTATCGAGAGTACATCTTCGTGTTCGTAGGGCAAATCAGTATACATTTTAGTGGCGGGCACCTTTATTTCATGTATGAATTAGAAGGTCGAGTGTCAAACCATTCGAGACTGATACCACCTTCTTTGAACGTCGAACGGCTATGCCAATAACATAGTCTATCCTATCAGTGCGAGAGGTAAACCAGGTGTTACGGGATTAATTGCACTGAACAGTACTGGCAATAGATTCCATAATTCTCGGTTTGAATTTAAAACAGAGGGTCAAAAATTTTGAGAGCTTTGCAAATTGATAAATAGCCAAACGCCTTACTGACGGCCTCATCCACCGAAAGCATAACACGCTGTATAGGGAGTATACCATCGTGTTCAGAGGAGCAAACAAATTTACAATTTAGTGACGGTCACCTTAATTTCATGTCTTAATTTGACGATCGAGGGTAAAGCCATTCGTGATCGTTACTACGACAGTTAAGAGCCGACCGCCTTAGATATTAGCATCACCTATCCTATGATTCCAAGAGTCAAACCAGGCATTCCGTGCGTAAACCTGCAGATCATTATTAGCAATAGACACCTGATGTCACGGTTTGAATATTAAAGCAGACCGCCAGACTATTGTAGAACGTTACAAATTTCTATGATGTCAAACGTTTTACCGGAGTCCTTACCTTCCATGAACCTCACCGACTTCACCGCGAGTATAAGTTCGTGTTCACAGATGGAAATTAGTATTCATTTCAGTGCCGGGCCCCATAAACTCTTGTAGGAATTACAATATCGATGGTCAAGCCGCTCGAGAACATTGTCACCTTCTCTGAGAGACGGACCGATATGCCAATAGTTTCACATATACCGTGAATACGAGAGACAAACCAAGTAATCCGAGAATAAAAGTGCCAGTACAGTATTGTCAATAGACACATTAAATCACGGTATGAACATTAAAGCAGGCCGTCATACTGTTGAAGAACGATACCTATTGCTGTAGAGTCGAACTTTCTACCGAAAGCCTTACATACCGAGAAGGTAACGCGCTGTAGCGAGGATATAACTTCGGGGTCAGAGAAGCAAAATTGCAAACGTTTTAGACACGCGCAGCTTAGTTTCATGTATGAATAGGTAGGTGAAGTGCCATATCGTTTGAGAACGTTTCCCCCATTTTTGAGTGTCGCACACCTGAGTCAATCACATCACCCATCCTGTGATTCCGGGAGTCAACCCAGGTATTCCGGTAGTAAATCCGCTGAACGGTAATGGAAATTGATACCTCAGTTTACGGCTCCAATATTAATGTTCAGAATCATCCCGTTGTAGAACGATACCAATTGGTATAGAGCCAAAGTTTCACTGCTGGCGTTACCCACTGGGAACCCCAACCGTTGCATCCACGGGATAACTTCTCGTTCCGAGAAACAAATTAGTATACATCCTAGTGTCGCGAACCTCAAATTCATGTCTGATATAGGAGATAGGGGTGTCAAACCGTTGGGGAACGCTACCACCTTCTGTGAGTGATTAACCGCTAAGTCATTAGACTCACCTGTCTTGTGATTCCGAGTGCCAATCCGGATATTTCGGGATTAAGTCTGCTGTACATTATCGACATTAAAAACCCTTCCTTCCGCTATAAATATTAAGGTTTTTTGTCTCTCGGAATGCCTGGTACGTCCTTCGGAAACACAGAGCAGGTGAAACTGCTGGCTTATTCGTTCCACTCACAAAAAAGGCGGTAACGTTCTCGAACGGTTTGACAATCGGTCTTCGATTTCATTCATGAAGTTAAGGTGGCCGTCACTAAAATTTATAGTAATAAACTTCACTCCAGACCATACGCGCGATACGTCGCGATAGACTTTCGGTGGGTACGGATTTCTGTAAAACGTTTGACTATATTCCACTTCGTAATGTCCTCAAACGGAATGACGCATTACTTTCGTATTCAGACCATGAATTAAGGTGACAAATGCCACACTGTTCATCTTATTTAATATCTTATTTACTCACGGATTTCCTGGTTTGTCTCTCGGAATCACCGGATAAGTGTAGCTTTGACTTAGACGTTCGTCTCTCAGAGAATGAGGTAACGCTCCCGATTGTCTTGACCCTCGATCTTCTAATTCATGCATGAAATTACTGTGCTCGTCACTAAATTGTATTCGAGTTCATTTCTCGGAACACGAAGTTATACTCTCGAAGCGGCAGTTCTGTTTCTCCGTATGTAAGGCCTTCTCTAATGTGTTTGTCTTTATACCAGTTGGCAATGCTCTAAAACAGTTGGACACTCACCATTACTATTCAAATCGTGAATTAAGGTCTATTAACATCACCGTTCGTCTCTCATTGAACGTGGTAACGCTCCCGAACGGTTTGTCCCACCATCTTCAAATTCGTACTTGAAATTAAGTCGTCCGTCGCCAAAATGTATTCTAATTTGCTTCTCTGAACACGAAGCATTGCGCTGGATATAGGGGGTTATGTTCCCGGAATGTTAGATCTTCTGTAAAACGTATAAGTTTATTCAATTACATAACGCTGTTCAAAGGTATGATGGTCTGATTTAATATTTATTCCGAGAATTAAGGTGTTTAATACTAATACTGGTCGGGCATTTACTACCGGAGTAACTAGTTTGCCTCTCGGAATCTCTGGATACGTGAAACCATTGAATTAGCGGTTCATCTCTCACAGAAGGTGGCACCGTCCTCGAACGGTTTGACCCTTGATCTTCTAATTCATACATGAATTTAAGGAGTCGACACTAAATTGTATACTAATGTGTTTCCCTAATCACGTATCTATACCTTCGATACGGCGGGATAGCGTCTCAGATGGTAAGTCATTCGGTAAAGCCTTTGACTTTACCGCAAATAGTACCGTCCTCATACGGTGTGACGCACTATTTTAATATTCAAACGGTGATCTAATGTGTCTATTACCAATATCGTTCGGCGGATTTAATCCCGGAATATCTCGATTGACTTTCTGAATCACAGGACGGATGAAGCTATTGAGTTAGCCGTTTGAATCTCCAAGAATGTGGTATCGTTCTCGAAAGTATTGTCCCTCGATATTCTAATTCACACACGATGATAAGATGCCCATTACTGAAATGAATACGATTTTCATTTTCTCAACAGGAAGTTATACTCCCGATACATGCTTCCGGCGTGAAAGGTCTCTAGTATATGGCTCGAATTTAAACAAATTGGCAAGGCACTCAATCAGTCTGAAGGTGTACTTTAATTTTCAAATCGTACATTGAGATGTCTATTGCCATCACTGACCAGCGGATATGCTCCCGGAATAACTGATTTGACTCTCGGTATCACAGGACTGTTGAAGGTTTTGACGTAGCTGTGCCACTCTCAAAGGAGATGGTTACGTTCTCAAACGAATTGACATTCGATTCTGCTTCTCTTACTTGAAAGTAATGTATCCGTCTGCCAAAATGTCTACTAATTTGTTCCGGTGAACACAATGCAAGCCAATCGCTACAATGGGATTGGTTCTTGAAAGGTTGGGACTTCGTTTAAAATTTTGACTCTATAGCAATAAGTAACGTTCAGCAACGGTATGGATCTGTAGATTAATATTCATTCCCCAAATAAAGGTGTCTATCACCAATACTGTCAGCGAATTTACGCCGCGCATACCTGGTATGGTTGTCAGAAACACAAAATATGTGATAATATTGACCTAGCACTTCGAATATCATGGAAAGTGGGACAGATCTCGAACGGATTGACACTATAAGTTCTAATTCATACACCAAATTCTGGTGTTCGTCCATAAAACGTATACAAGTTCGTACCCCTGATCTCGTTGTTATACTCTCGATACAGCGGATCAGTTGTTCGGAGGGTAAGGCATTATGTAAGAAGTGTGACCCTTCAGGAATGGGTAGTGTTCTGCAACGGCTTGACGGCCTCCTTCAATATTCGAACCGAGAATTGTGGTGTCTATTGACAACAGTATGCAGAGGATTTACTCCTGATATATCAGGTGTGACTCTCTGAATCACTCGTATAGGTGAAGCTGTTGTCCTAGGTGTGCCATTCACAAAGAACGTGGTAACGTCCTGGAACAGTTTGCCTCTCGATATTCTCACCAACTCATGAAATTGAGGTGCCAATCACTACAATGTATACTTGTTTGTTTCCGGTTACACTAAGTAACGCAATCGCTGCAGCAGGATAGGTTCTCGGTAGGTATGGAAATTTGTAAAGATTTTGATATTCTTCCAACTGGTAACGTTCTCAAACGGTTTCACGCTCTATTTTAATATTCAATCCGTGAATTAAAGTGTCGATTGCCAATAGTGTGCAGCAGATTGACTCCTGGAATACGTGGTGTGACTATCGGAATAACTGGATAGGTGAAGCGATTGTCTCAGCCGATCGACTCTCAACGAAAGGACACGTTCCCGATCCATTTGACAACCAATCTTCTAATTGATACAAGAAATTTACGGGCCCGTCACTGAAATGGATACTAATTTCTTTCTTCGAGCACGAAGTTATACAATCTATACAGCGAGTTATGTTCTCGGAAGGTAAGGACTTCGGTAGAAAGAGGAACTCTATACCAATTCATAATGATCTCCGACAGTATGACTCGCTACTTTAATGCTCATTCCGTGAATTATGGTGTCAATTGCCTACCTAGTTCAGCGGATTTACTCCGAAATGACTTCATTCACTCTCAGAATCACATGGTGGTTGAAGCCACTGACTTGACCGGTTTTGTTCTCAAAGATGGTGGTTACGCTCTCGAACAGATTTACTTTCGTGTTTTGTTTCATGCATGAAAATAAGGCGTCCGTCTGCTAAAATTTCCGCTAATTTGTTTCCGCCAACTCCAAGCAGGACACTATGTATGGCGTGATAGGCTTCTCGGACGGTAAGGCCTCCGGTAAAAAATTTGACTCTACACCAAAAGATAAAGCTCTATAACCATTTGACGCTCTACCATAGTATTCATACCGTGAAATAAGCTGTCTATTGCAAATATTGTCCAGCGGATGTGCCGTCGGAATACCTGGTTTGACTTTCGGTATCACAGGATAGCAGAAGCTATTTTCTTAGCCGTTCCACTCTCAGCGAACGTGGTAAATCTCTGCAAAGGTTTGACCCGTGATCCTATAATTCATGCTCTGAATAATGGTGTTCGTCTATATTATGTTCACTAATGTGTTTCTCTAGACGCGAAGTTATACTCTCGATGCAGTGGGTGATGTTCGCGGAAGGTGAGGCCATCGGTAAAACGTTTGACTTTATCCTTATTGGTAACGTTATCAATCGTTATCAAGCACAGGATATGTAAAGGTATTCACTTAGATGTTCGAATATCATAGAAGGTGGTTACGGTCTCGAACTGTTTCAAACCCCAGCTTCTAATTCATACATGAAATTTAAATTCCGTAACTAAAATGTACACTAATGTGTTTCACTAAACCCGACTATATACTCTCCATGCGGCGCGCTAGCTTCGCGGTTGGTATGACGTTCGGTGAATATTTAATCCATATACCAGTAGGTAAATTTGTACCTCTGTGTTACACTCTACTTGAAAATTTACACCGGGAAGAATGGATTTTAATGCCGAGACAGTACAGCGGATTTACACCCGGGATGCTCGGTATGGAGCTCGGAATCACAGGATAGTTGAATCCAGTGACGTAGACGTTCGACACTCAAAGACGATGCTATCGATATCGAAAGGTTCGACTCTCGATTTTCCAATTCATACAAAAGAGTAACGCATTCGACTGCTAAAACGTCTAATAATTTATTTCCGTGAGCTCGAGGCAAGTCACTCGCAACATCGGGATAGGATCGTGGAAGGTAAGGTGTTGGGTAAGAATAATGAAGTATAACTTTCTAGAAATTGGTAATGTTCTCCGACGGTTTGACTCACTACATTAATATTCAGACCGCGAATTAATTTGTCTATTGCCAATACTAACCAGCGGATATAGTCCCGAAATAACTGGTTTGATTCTCGATATCACAGGACAGTTGGTGGTATTGACGTAGCAGTGCCACTCTCATAGGAGCTGGTTACGTTCTCGAACGGTTTGCCCACGATATTCCTATATATGGATGAAAATAATGTATCCGTCTGCTGAAATGTCTGCTAATTTGAAAACGTGAAAAATAAGGAGCACAGTCGCTGCAGGGTGTTTGGTTCTCGGAAGGTAAAGTATTTGGTGAAAAAATGACTATTATACGAATTCGTAATGATCTCTGACGGTTAGACTCTGAATCTCAATATTCATGTCGTGATGTAAAATGTCATCTGGCACTGCTGCTCATCGGATTTAATCCCGGAATACAATGTTTAACTTTCGGAAAGACAGGATGGGTATAGCTATTGAGTTAGCATTTCGAATCTCACAGAAGGTGGCAGCGATTTCGCACGGTTTGACTGTCGATCCTCGTATTCATGTATGAAAAGAAGGTGTCCGCCTGCTAAAATATATACGGATGTATTTATCAAAACACGAAGTTATACTATCCATACGGCGGGTTAGTTTCTCGTGCGGTAAGGCTTTCTGAAAAACGTTTGACATTATAGCTATTGGTATCCTTCTCAAACGGTATCACGCTCTACTTTAACTTCGAAACAGTGAATTTTGGTATCTATAGCCCATACTGTTCAGCGGAATTACTCCTCTAATACCTGGTTTCACTCTTGGAATAACAGGATAGGTGACGCTACTGACTTAGCCGATTGATCTGAAGGATGGAGGTAACGTTCAACATCGGTTTGTCTCTCGACTTAGATAGTCATACATAAAACTACGGTATCGGTTTGCTAAAATGTCTAGATACTTGTGTTCCTGAAATCTAAGCATGATACTCTCCACAACTGCTTAGGATTTAGGAAGTTGAGGCCTTCGTTAAGGGTTTGACTCTATATCAATATGTAACGTTTTCAAACTGTTTGTCGATCAATTTTCGTATTCAAGCTGCGAATAAAGGTGTATATATCCAATACTATTCAGCCGAATCACTCCCGGAATATCTCTTTGACTTTCCAAATCACAGGATAGGTGCAGCTATTTACTTAGCCTTTCGACTCTCTCAGAAGGTGGCAGCGTTCTCGAACGGTTTGACCATCAACCTTCTAAACCATACATGAAGTTATGGTGCCCGTCACTGAACGGAATATTAATTTTTTTCTCTGAACATGAAGTTATCATGTCGATTCAGCGGGTTAGTTTTTCGGACGGTAAGGTCTTCGGTAATGAATTTGAATTTATAGTAATTGATAACGTACTCACACGGTTTGACGTTCTACTTTATCAATCAAACCGTGAATTAGGGTGTCTGTTGGCAATACCCTTCGGTAAAGTGCCCACCTTCTTTGAAAGTCGAATGGCAGAGTCAATAGCTTCAACGGTATTTGTGATTTCGGGAGTCAAGCCTGGTATTCCAGGAGTAAATCTGCTGAACTGTATCGGCACTCACACCAAAATTCTCGTAATAAATATTAAATTACAGGGTCACACATTTGTGGAAAGTTACCTATTGGTATAGAGTCTACCTTTTCACCGAAGGGCGTGCCTTCCGAGAAACTAACCCGGTGTATCGAGAGCATAACTTCATGGACAGAGAATGATAATAGTATAAATTTTAGTGACGGGTCAATTAACTTCATCTATAAATCACAAGAACGATTGTCAAACCGTTGGAGAACGTTGGCAGCATAGTTGAGAATCGACGGCCTTAGTTATTAGCTTCACCAATCCCCCGATTCCGAGAGTCTAACCAGGTAATCCGAGGGTACATGCGCTGAAGAGTTTTGGCAATAGATACCTAAATTCGCGGAATGAATATTGAAATGGAGCGTCACACGCTGTGTGAACGTAACTAATTGCTATAAAGTCAAACGTTTTACCGATTGCCTTACCGTCAGAGAATGCATCCCGCCGTATCGAGGGTATAGCTACGTGTTTAGGCAAACACATTGTTGTACAATTTAGTGACCCCATCTTAAATTCCTGTATGAATTAGAAGATCGATGGTCAAATCGTTCGAGAACGCTAACACCTTAGTTCAGAACCGAACCGCTTAGTTAATAGCTCCTCTTATCTTATGATTCCGAGAGTCAAACTTGCTATTCCAGGCGTAAATCCGCAGAACAGTAATGGCATTGGACACCTTAATTCCTATAGAGTCAAACGTTATACAGAAGACATTACCTTCCGTGAAGTTAACCCGCCGTATGGTGAGTACAACTTCGTGTTCATAGAAGCCAATTAGAATCCACTTTTGTGACGGACACCATAACTTCATGAATGAATCAGAAGGTCGTGTGTCAAACGGTGCGGGATGGTGATCTCGATGATTGAGATTCGAACGGCTAAGTCAATACCTTCACATATCCTGGGATGTGGAGAGTCAATCCAGGTATTCGAGGAGGAAATCCACTGAACAGTAGTGCCAATAGACACATTAATTCGCGGTATCAATGTGAAAGCTGATCGTAAACCGTTTAGGAACGTTACAGATTTGTATGAAGTCAAACGTCCTACCAGAGGCCATACCTTCCGAGAGCCTGACCCGCTTCAAAGAGAGTATAAATGCGTTTCCAGAGAAAGAACTTACTATTCATTTCAGTTACGAGCACCTTAACTTCGTGTATGAATTAGAATATCGAGGGTCGAACGGTTCCAGATCGATACCACCATTCTTGAGAGTCGGAAAGCTATGTCAACATATTCACCCATCCTGTGATTCCGAAAGTCAAATCAGGTATTGCCGGAGTAAGTCCGCTGAATGGTATTGGCTATTGGTGTCTTAATTCACGGTTTGAATATGACTGTAAAGCCACATGCGGTATGAGAGCGTTACCGATTGGTGCAATGTCTAACGTTTTACGCAATGCCATACCATCCGTGAATCTCACCTGCTGCATGGAGACTATTAGTTCGTCTCCAAGGAAACACATTAGTATACATTTTCGAGACGGACACGATAATTTCGTGCACGAATTTACAGATTGAGTGTCAAACCGTTCGAGAACGATACCATCTTCTTTTAGAGTCGGGCGGCAAGCCAATAGCCTAACCCATTCCAAGATTACAAAAGTCGAATTTGGTATTCCGGGAGAAAATCCGCTGAACAGTTTGCAATAGACACCTTAATTCACGGTACATATATCAATGTAGAGCGTAAATCCGTTTCACAATGTGACCAATTGGTAGAAAGTCAAACGCTTTACTGACGAGCTTACCCACCGAGAGACACCTTAATTCACCGCATTAATATAAAAGTACTGAGACATTTCGTTGTAGAACGCTACCTACTTGTATAGGATCAAACTTTCTACCGAAGGCCCTACCTTCCGAGAGACTAACCAGATGTATCGAGAGTATAACTTCGGGTTCAGAGGAAAAAATTACTGAACAGTTTAGTGTCGCGCACTTAAACATCATGTACGAATAGGAGGATCATGGTTCATACGATGTAAGAACGTCACCACGTTTCATGAGAGTCGCACACGTACGTCAATGGCATCACCTATCCTGTGATTCCGAGAGTAAAACAAGGTAATCCTGGTGTAAATCCGCTGAACAGTATCGGCAATAGGTACCTTAACATATGGGTCGAATATTAATGATCACGGTCAAACCCTTTTCCGAAGGTCATGCCGTCCGGGACATCAACTGCTGCGTCGAGAATAATACTTCGTGTTCACAGGAGGAAGGCAGTTTTCATTTCAGCGACGGGGGTTTAACTTTATGTATGAATTAGAAGATCGAGGGTCAAACCCCTCGAGAACGTTAGCATATTCTGTGGGAGAAGAACGTGTGAGTCAACAGCTTCACATATTCCTATGATACAGAGAATGGAACCAGGTATTCCGGAGTTAATACGCTAAACAGTATTGGTAATAGACGTCTCAATTCACAGTATGAATATTAAAGTACTGAGTCAAAACGTTGTAGAACTTTACCTATTTGTATAGGATCAAACTTCTTATCGAAGGCAATACCTCCCAGGCAGTACAACCCGCTGTAGGGAGTGCCTTGCTTAGTGCTGATGAAAACATACATGTAGACATTTTAGAGGCGCGCACCTTAATTTCATGTATGAATTAGGAGATCGATGGTCAAATCGTTCGAGAACGCTAACACCTTAGTTCAGAACCGAACCGCTTAGATAATAGCTCCTCTTATCTTATGATTCCGAGAGTCAAACCTGCTATTCCGGGCGTAAATCCGCAGAAAAGTAATTGCACTGGACACCTTAATTCCTATAGAGTCAAACGTTACACAGAAGACATTACCCCCCGTGAAGCTAACCCGCCGTATGGTGAGTATAACTTCGTGTTCATGGAAGCCAATTAGTATCCACTTTTGTGACGGACACCATAACTTCATGAATGAATCAGAAGTCGTGTGTCAAACGGTGCGGGATGGTGATCACGTTGATTGAGATTCGAACGGCTAAGTCAACACCTTCACATATCCTGGGATGTGGAGAGTCAATCCACGCATTCGAGGAGGAAATCCACTGAACAGTAGTGCCAATAGACACATTAATTCGCGGTATCAATGTGAAAGCTGATCGTAAACCGTTTAGGAACGTTACAGATTTGTATGAAGTCAAACGTCCTACCAGAGGCCATACCTTCCGAGAGCCTGACCCGCTTCAAAGAGAGTATAAATGCGTTTCCAGAGAAAGAACTTACTATTCATTTCAGTTACGAGCACCTTAACTTCGTGTATGAATTAGAATATCGAGGGTCGAACGGTTCCAGATCGTTACCACCATTCTTGAGAGTCGGAAGGCTAAGTCAATATCTTCACCCATCCTGTGATTCCGAAATTCAAACGATATATTCAGGGTGTAAATGTGCTGTACATTATTGGCAATAGATTGCTTAATTCGAGAAGTGAAAATTAAAATAGAGCGACACACTTCGTGAGAACGATACCAGAGCGCATAAAGGCATACCTTTTACCGAATACCATGCCTTCAGAGAACTTAACGCGCTGTTGCGTGTGTCCTACTTAATGTTCAGGGAAACAATTTTGGTGGACATTTTAGCAGACGGACACCACATTTTCGTGTATAAATATCAAAATCGATAGTCAATCCGTTAGAAATTGTTACAACATTGTTCGAGAGTCGGACGGCCAAACAAATAGCATCACCTATATTGTGATTCTGAGTGCCAAGCTAGGTATTCTAGGAGCAAACCGTCTGAACAGCGCTGGTAATAAACGTGCTCAATCAAGCGGCATGAATATCAAGGTAGACAGTCAAACCGTCTGTGAACATTTGCAATTTGAATATGGCCAATATTCTTTCAGACGGCCATACTGTCCGAGAACCTATGCCGCTGCATTGACAGTATAATTTCGTGCTTCGAGAAGCAAATTAGTCCTCATTTTAGTGACGGGAAACATAATTTCATGTATGAATTAGAATATAGATGTGTCAAACCGTACGAGAACCTTAGAAACGTCTTCGAGAGTCGAGCGGATCAGGTGATAGCTTCACCCGTTCCAGGATTCCAAGAGTCAAATTAGATATTCCGGGAGGAAATCCCATGAACAGTATTGACAATAAACGGCTTAATTCAGGATTTGAATATAAAAGAAGAGAGTCAAACCGTCAGTGAATGTTACCAATTGCTATAATGTGAAAAGTTTCACCGAATACTTTACCCTCCGAAAAAATAACCCCCTGTATCGGGAATACAACTTCGTGAACAGAGAAAGAAGTTTATCTTCCTTTCTGTTACGGGTGCCTTAATTTCATGTATGAAATAGAAGATCCAGGGTCAAACCTATCGATTCTGTTACCGCCCGCTTGATGTTCGAAGCTCTAAGTCAACAACTTTCTGTATCCCCTAATTCCGAGCGTCAAATGAGGAATTCCCGGTGTAAGTCCGCTGAACAGTATGGGCAGTAGAAACCTTAATTCACGGTGTGAATACTAAAGTAAAGGGTTAAACCTTCGGCGAACATTACCAATTCGTGTTAAGTCATTCCCATTACCTAATACGCCCCCCTCCCGAGAACCTAAACCGCTGTGCCATGTGCCTAGGTTATTATTCACGGAATCAAATTAGTCTACAAACGAGAACACAGACTCCACAATCTAATGAATAGATATCAAAATCAAGTGATAGTCCGTTTGAGAACGTTATCACCTTTTTGAGAGTCGAACGGTTATGTCAATTGCTTCATATATAGTGTGGTTCCGATAGTCAAAAAACATTTCTGGGAGCAAAACTGCTGTACAGTATCGGCATTAAGAACTCTACTTCCCGCTGCAAATAATAATGTATAGTATCACATAGATGTGCAACGCTAGCTATTAGTATAGGGTCTAACTTTTCTCGGATGGCCGAACCTTCCGAGAAACTATCCCGCGCTACCGAGAGCATAACTTCGTGTTCAGGGGAAGATATTAGTATACATTTTACTGACTGGCACATTAATTTCATGTACGAATTGGAAATCGGGTGACAAACCGTTCCAGAACGTTATCACCTTCATAGAGAATCGCACAGCTCTATCAGTAGCTGCACCTATCCTGCGATTCCGAGAGTCAATCCAGATATTCCGGAGTAATTCCGCTGAACAATATCGGCAATAGATACCTTATTTCCCGGAGTGTATTTTGAAGACGGCCGTCAAGCCGCTGTACAACGTTACGTATTCGTGTAGGATTAAATTTCCTTCAGAACTACTTACCCTCCTAGAAACTGACCCCCTGCATCGAGAGTATAACTCCGTCTTCACAGGTACGAACCAGTATACATTTTGGAAACGAGCACCTTAATTTCAGGCACGAATCAAGAGATCAAGGATCAAGAAGTTCGAGAACGTTACCACCTTCGGTTTGAGATGAGCGGCTGAGGCAATAGCTTGACCACTCCTCTTATTCGGAGAGCCAAACCAGGTATACTGGGAGTACATCCGCTGGACAGTATTGCCAATAGTCTGCTTCATTCACGGATTGAATATTAAAGTACAGCGTCAATCCGTTTGAGTGCATTGCCAATTGGTATAAAGTCAAATAATTTACCGATGGCCTTACACTCGGTGAAGCAAACTCGCCGATTCGAGAGTACAACTTCGTGCTCAGGGAATGAAATTAGTCATCATATCTGTAACGAGCGAGTTCATTTCATGTGTGAATTAGAATATCGATGGTGAAACCCTCGAGATCGATACTGCCTTATTTAATAGTCGAACATATAAGTCAATAGCTCCATCTATGCTGTGATTTCGTGAGTCCAACCAGGAAATCCGCGAGTGAATCCGCTGTTCAGTTTAAGTAGGAGGTCAAACCGCTGTAGAACATAGCCAGATGGTATAAGGTCAATGATGTTACTAGATTCCTTACGTCCAAGAACATAACCCGCTGTAGCAAGTGTCTTGCATAGTGTTTACGGAAACAAATTAGCAGACGTTATAACAGACGGATACTGTAATATCATGTATCAATAGAAAGATCCAGGGTCAATTTACACGTGAACGTTACCACCTTCTTCGAGCGTTGAACAGCGAAGTCAGTAGCTTCACCTATCCTGTAATTCCGAGAGTCAGACCAGATTATCCGAGGGAAAATCCCCGGAAGCTCATTGGCAATGGATATCTTAATTCGCGGTGTGCATATTAAAATAGAGCGTCACGCCGTGTGAGAACGTTACTAGTTGATACTAAGTCATACGTTTTGCCGCATGCCTTAACGTTCGAGATGTAAATCCGCTGCAATCAACGGTATAGCTAGGTGGTTAGGGAAACACATTAGTATTCATTTTAGCGACGGGCATCTTAACTTCATGTACAAATTAGAGGACCGAATGTCAAACCGCACGGGAACGTTGCCACCTTCTGTGAGAGATGAAGAGCGAAGCCAATAGCATAACCGATCCTGCGAATCCGAGAGTCAAACAATGTATTCCGGGAGTAAACTCGCTGAACCGTATTGGCAATTTACACATTAATTCACGGTTTGAATGTTAAAGTAGAGCGTCAAACCGTTTTAGAGTCTTGCCAATTTGTATAAAGTCAAACACTTTAAAGATAGACTTATGTTCGGAGAAGCTAACCTGCCCTTCCGAGAGTATGACTTCGTGTTCAAACAACGAAATTAATATTCATTTCAGTGATGGCCACCTTATCTTTGAGTATGAAGTAGAAGACCGAAGGTCAGACCGTTCGAGAATGTTAGCACCTTCTGTGAAATACAACGGATAAGTATGTAGCTCCACCTGACCTGTGATTCGAAGTGTCAAACCAGGTAATTCGAATGTAAATCCGCTGAAGGGTATTGTCATCTAGCACCTTAATTCACGGCATGAGTATTAAAGTAGGCCCTGAATCCGCTGTAGAACATTACCTACTCGTGTCGGGTCAAACATCTAACAGAATACAATACCCACCGAAAAAGTAACCCGCTGCATTGAACGCTTATCAGCCGGTTCAGGGGTGCGAAATAGTATACATAATAGTGACTGGTACAATAATTTCATGTATGCATCAGGAACTCGAGGGTCAAGCCGCTGGAGACGGTTAACACGTTCTGCTACAAACGAATGACTAAGTCAATAGATAAGCCTATCCTGTGATACCGAGAGTCAAACCAGGAATTTCGTGATTCTATCCGCTGTATAGTATTGGCAAGAGACACCTTAATTTGCGGTATAAATGGTAATATAGTGATCCGAACCGTCCTAGACCGTTACTTACTGGTATAGGGTCAAACTTTCTACCGGATACATTACGCTCCGAGAAACTCTCCCGCTGCAGCAAGCATCTGGCTTAGAGTTGAGGGAACCAAAGTAGTTGACACTTTAGCAGACAGACACGCTAATTGCATTTATCAGTATGAAGATGGAGGGTCAAATCGTCCGAGAAATTTACCATCTCCTTTGACAGTCGCTTAACTCATGCAATAGCTTCACCTTTCCTATGACTTCGAGAGACAAAGCGAGGTGTTGCCGGAGAATGTCCGCTGAACTGTATTAGCAATAGACACCTCAATGCACGATTTCAATATTCAAGTAGACCGTCAGACCGTTTTAGAGCGTTGCCAATTGATATAAAGTCAAACACATTACCGATGGCATTACATTCGGTGAAGCTAACTCGCAGTTTCCAGAGTACAACTTCGTGTTCAGAGGATAAAATTGCTAAACATTTTAGTCATAGGGACCTTTATTTCATTATGAATATGAATATCAAGTGCCAAACGTTTCGAGAACTTTCCAACCTTCTGTTAGAGACGAACGGCTAAGTCTATAGCTGCACCTATCCTGCTATTTCGAGAGTCAAACCAAGTAATCCGAAAGTGAATGCGATGTACAGTAGTAGCAATAGATACATTAATTAGCGGATTGGATATTAAAATATAGCGTGACCCCGTGTGAGCAAGGTACCAATTGCTATATAGTTAAACGTGTCGTTTTACCGATTTCCTTACCGTTCGAAAGCTATCTCGCCGTTTCGAGAGAATAGATACGTGTTTAGGGAATCACATTAGTATACATTTAATGACGAGCACCTTAGTTTCGTGCATGAATTGGAAGGTCGATGGTCAGACCGTTTGAAAACGTTACCACCCACTTCGAGAGTCGAACGGATGAGGCATTAGGTCCACCTATGCTGTGATTCCCAGAGTCAAAGCAGGTTATCCGAGAGTAAATCCGCTGAAGAGTATTGGCAACGGACACCTTATTTCTCGGTTAGAATATGAAAGTAGAATGTCCATTCGTTGGAGAACATAATCAATTTTTATAGAAACATGCTATTTACCGAATACCTTGCCTTGCTAGAACCTAAGCCGCTGTATCGAGTACCATACTTAGTGCACACGGAAACCAATCAGTAGACTTTTTAGCAAACGCACGTATGAATAGCAAAATCGATAGTCAAACCGTTGCAGAACGATTCCACAATCATTGAAAGCCCAACATCTATGCCAACAGCTTCTCGCATTCCGTGATTGCGAGAGTCTGACCACGTATTTTAGGCGTAAATGCGGCGAACGATATTGGAAATATATACCATAATTCACGGTTTGAGAATTAAGTTTGAGAGACGAACTGTCGGGGAACAGTACCAATTGGCATAAAGTCCTTATCTTTTGACATACACCTTGCATTCTGAGGGCGCAAGCCGCCGAAGCGATTGTCATGCTTAGTGCACACGGAAACAAATTAGTAGACATTTTATCAGGCGCCCACCTTATCTTCATGTATGAATAAAATAATCTGGAATCAAACCCTTCGAGAACGTTCGCACCATCATTGGGAGTCGAACGGCCAGGTCAATAGCTTCACGTATCCTGCAATTCCGAGAGTCAAACCAGGTATTCCGGGCGTTTGACCGCTGACGCGTATTGGCAATAGACGTCTTAATTCACGGTATGAATACTACAGCAGAGCGTCAAACCATTTGAGAACGATACCAACGTGTATAAAGTCATGCGTTTAAGCGAAGGCCTTACCATCCTCGAACCTCAGCACCATCATCGAGAATATATGTTCGATCTCAGAGAAAGAAATTAGTATTCAATTTAGTGACGGGCACCTTATTTTCGTGTACGAATTAGAAGATCGAGGGTCAAACCGCTCGAGAACGATGGCACCTTCTGTGAGAGACGAATGCCTAAGTCAATAGCTTCACCCATCCTGCGATTCCGAGAGTCAAGCCAGGTATACTGGAAGTATATCCGGTGAACAGTATTCTCAATTGGTGCCATAATTCACGGTTTGAATATTAATGCAGACCGCTAAACTATTTCAGAGCAATGGCAATTGATGTAAAGTCAAACACTTTACAGGTGGCCTTACAATTGACGAAGCTATCCCGCCGTATCGAGAGTATAACTTCGTGTTCAGAGAAAGAAATTAGTCTTCATTTCAGTGACGGGCACTTTAACTTCATGGATGAATTAGAATATCGATGATCAAGCTGTTGGAGAGCGATAGCACTCTCTTTGAGAGTCGAACGGATAAGTCAATAGCTCCACCTATCATGTGATTCCGAGAGGAAAAACACGTATACCAGGAGTAAGTCCGCTAAGGTATCCGCAATAGACACCATACTGCGCAGTTTGAACATAAAAGTAGAGAGTCAAACAGAGAACAGTACCAATTCGTATGAGAACATTCGTATTGCCGAAGTCCTTACCATCCATGATGTTAACCCACTGTATCGATAGCATAACTTCCTCTTTATAGGCACATAATATTATACATTTCTGTGACAGCACCGCAATTTTATGTGTGAATTAGATAATAGAAGGTCAAACATTTCGAGAACGTTAACACCCATTTCGAGATTTGAACGGCTATGACAATAGCTTCACCTATCCTGTGATGGCAAGGCGTAAACCAGGCAATACGGGAGTAAATCCGTAGGACAGGATTGGCAACAAACACCTTCATTCACTGTTCGAATATTAAACAAGAGCATCAAACCGTTGTATAACTTTACCTACTAGCATAGAGGCAAACTATTTACCGAAAGCCTTCCCTTCCGTGCAGTTATCACGCCTTATCGAGAGTATAACTTCGTGATCAGGGAAGCAAATTCTTATTCACATTAGTGACGGTCACCTTAATTTGATGTACGATTTAGAATATCGAGGGTCAATCCTTTCGAGAACGTTACCACCTCCTTTGAAAGTCGAACGGCTAAGTCTATGGCATAACCTGTCCTGTGATTCAGAGAAACAAATCAGGTACTCCGGGATTAAATCCGCTGATCCGTATTGCCATTAGGCATATTATTTCTCGGCCTGAATATTATAGTAGAGTGCCAAGCCATGTGAGAACGTTACCAAATTTATCGAGTTAAACCTTCTACCGAACGCCATAGCTGTCGTGAACTTTGTCCGCTGCATAGAGAGTATAACATCGCGTTCACAGGAACAAAATACTCTGAATATTTGCAGCGGGCACCTTAAATTCTTGAAAGAATTCGAAGATCGACTGTAAGACCGTTCAAGAACGTTGCCGCCTTCTTTGAGAATCGAACGGGTATGTCAGTAGTTTCACCTGTCCTCTGATTCCGAAAGACAAACCAGGCATCTCGAGAGTTAGCAAACTGTACACTATTGGCAATGGACAAATTAATTCACGGTACGAGTATTAAGGTAAAAAGTCTACTCCTTGTAGAACGTTACCTATTGGTAAACTGTCAAAAGTTTTAACGAATACCTTACCTTCCAAGGACCTAACCCGCTGCATCGAGAGTATAACTTCGTGTTCAGAGAATGATACTAGTATCATTTCAGTGAAGGGCACCGTAATATCGTGTATGAATTAGAAGATGGACGGTCAAAACGTACGAGAACCTTATAAACGTTTGTGAGAGCCGATCGGCTATGCTAATAGCTCCACCTATCCTGAGATTCCGAGAGTCAAGCCAGGTAATCCCAACGTAAATCCGCCGATGAATATTGGAAACATATACCGTTATTCGCGGAGTGAATATAAAAGCAGGCCGTCAAGTCATTGCAGAATATTAGCTATTCGTGTTGAGTCAAACTTCCTACAGAATGCCCTACCCTCCTAAAAACTAACCCGCAGTATCTAGAGTATAACAGCGTATTCAGAGGTGCCAAATAGTATACGTATTAGCGACAGGAACCTTATCTTCGTGCATTTATTAGAAGATCGAGTGTGAAAAGCTTCGAGAAGGATACCACCATCTGTGATATACGATAGACTAAGTCAATCGCTATACATACCCTGTGATTCGGAGTCAGCCCATATACTCCGCGAGTAAGTACGCTGAACACTTTTGACAATAGACACCTTAGTTCACGGTTTGAATGTTAAAAAAAAGAGCCAAATCGTTAGAGAACGTTACGAATTGCACTAAAGTTAATCGCATAACCGAGGACCAAATCATCCGAGAAAATAACCCGGCTTATTGTTAGAATAGCTTCGCGATTAGAGAAATATTTTTGTATATAATTTTGTGACGGCACGTTAAATTCATGAAAGAATTATATTATCGAGGGTAAAAGCGTTCGTGTACGTTACCACCTTCTGCGAGAGCCGGACGGTTAAGTCAATAGTATCACATATCCAGTGATTCGGAGAGTCAAACCAGTCATTCCGGGAGTGAAACCGCAGAACAACATTGGCAAAAGAGACCTTAATGTGCGGAATGAATATTATTGTTGAAAGGAGATCCATTGGAGAACATTACCAATTTGTTTAGAGTAAACTTTTTACGGATTGCATTACCTTCCGAGAACCTAACCCGGAGTATCAAGAGTATAACTTCTTACTCAGAGAAGCAAATTAGTATACATTTTATTGTGCGGCACGTTAATTTCCTTTATCAATTAGAAGTTCGACGGACAAACAATTCGAGAACGTTACTACCTTCTGTGAGAGAAGGACGGCTAAGTATACAGCTTCACCTATCCTGTGATACGGAGAGGCAAGCCAGATATTCCGGGAGTAAATACGCTGTAGATTATTGGCAATAGACACCTCAATTCACGGATCGAATATTAAACCAGACCGTCATGCCGTTGCAGAACATTAACTATTCCTGTAGTGTTAAATGTCTTATAATATGCCTTATCCTCTGAAAAATTGACCGGCTGTATCGAGAGTATAACACCGCGTTGAGGGGTACGAACTAGTATTCAATTTAGTAACTAGCACTTTAATTTTATGCATGAAATAGAAGATGGATTGTCAAACCGATCGGGAACGTTACCACGTTCTGTGAGAGTCGAAAGGCCAAGTCAGTAACTTCAGCTATCCTGTGCTTGCGAGAGTCAAACCCGGTACTGTGGGAGTAAATCCGCTGTACAGCATCGGTATTAAAAACACTACATCCCAGTATAAATATTAAAGTACAGTGTCACATAGTTGACAACGCTCACTATTGGCAAGGAGACAAACATTCTACCGAAGGCATTATCTTACGATATGCTGACACGCTGCATCGAGTGTGTTGCATAGTGCTCGAGGTTTCAAATTTGTAGACATTTTAGCAGACGGAAGAATTATATTCACGTATAAATAGAATAATCGACAGTCAGACCGTTCGGGATCGCTACCACCTTCCTTCGGAGTCATACGTCAATGCCAACAGCTTCACCTATCTTTTATTTCAGAAAGCAAACCAGGAATGCCGGGAGTAAATCCACTGAATAGTGTTGACAGTAGACACCATAATTCACGTTATAAATATTACAGTTCAGAGTCAAACCAGGTATAACATAAACAATTTTTATAAAGACAAACTTTTTACCTACGGCCTTACCTTCCGAGAAGCCTTACCATCTGTATCGAGAGTATAACTTCGTGTTCAGAGAAAGAAATTACTCGCCATTTAAGTGACCGGCACCTTAACTTCATGTACGAATTCGATGATCGATGGTGAAACCTTTCGTGGACTCTAACACCCTCTCTGAGAGTCGTAAGAATAAGTCAATATCATCACCTATTCTGTGGATCCGAGAGTCATACCAGGTATTCCCGGAGGAAACCGCAGAAAAGTATTGGCAATAGACAGCTTACTTCATGGTATGAATATTAACGTTGAGCGTCAAACGCTTGTGGATCTTTACCTATTCGTATAGAATCAATCTTTATTCCGAAGGCCGTACCTTCCGAGAAAATATCCCGCTATAGCGAGAGCATGACTTCATGTTCGGAGAAGCAAATCAGTAAACATTTTAGTAACGGGTACCTGAATATCATGTATGAAATACATGATTGATGTGTCAAACCGTTCGAGAACGCAAACACCTTCTTTGAGAATGAAACGGCGAAGTCAATAGCGTCACCCTTCCTGTGTTTCTGTTAGACGGACCAGGAATTCCTGCAGTCAGTGCGCAGCACACTATTTTCAATGGACTCTATAATTCAGAGTTTCAATTTTAGAGTAGAGTACAAAATCGTTTGAGGACGTTACTGGTTTGGTATAATGACAAACGATTCACCGTAGACATTACCCACCTAGAACCTATCCCTCTGTACCGACAGTCCAAGCTGGTGTTCAGAGAAACGAACTGTAATTTCTTATAATGCCGGGCACCTTAATATCATGTATGAATATGAATCTCGAGAGTCAAATCTTTGCAGAACGTTACCACGCTTCTTGAGAGTCGCTCAGTTAAGTCAATAACGTCACTTATCCCATGATAGCGGCAGTCAACCAGCTGTACCGGGAGTATATGCGCTGAACAGTATTGGCCTTATACACATTGTTGCACTGTATAAAAGTTAATGTACTCAGTCGAACCGTTGAAGCGCTTCACCACTTTGTATCCAGTCAATCTTTTTACCGCAAGCATTCAGTGTGGCGAATCCAATCCGCCGTATCGAGAGTGTAACATTGCGATCAGTGGAACAAATTACTTTAAATATTAGTGACGGGCTCCGTAACTTCATGTATGAAGTAGGAAATCGAGTGTCGGACCATACGATACCGATCCCACCTGCTTTGAGAGCGACAGTTAATTCAACAGCTTCTCCTATCCTATGATTCCGATAGTCATATCAGGTTATACCGGAGTAAATCCGCTGAAGAGTATTGGCGATTGACACCTTATTTCATGGTATTAATATAAATGTTTGGAGTCAAACTGTCGGAGAACATTACCAATTCGTATAGAGTCATGCCTCCATTGAATACCATTGGCAACGATCTGGAGCGGTTTGGCCCTCGATCATCTGATATGTACATGAAGTTAATGTGCCGGTCACTGAATCGAATACTAATGTTTTTCTGTAGACTCGAATTTATACTCTCGAAGACGCCGCTGAGGTTCGGGGAAGGTAAGGCCTACACCTAAACGTTAGACCTTATACTAATTGATAACTCTCTCAAGCATTTTGACGATCTACAGTAATATCCACACCGCGAATTAAGGTGTCTATTTCCAAACCACATCACCGGACTTTCTTCCGGAATATCTGGTCTGACTCTGCGAACTATTGGATAGGTGAAGCTATTGACTTAGCCGTTCCTCTCCCACAAAAGGTGGTAACGGTATCGAACGGATTGAACATCTATCTCTTAATTCATGCTCGCAATTATGGTTTCCGACTGTAAAATGTATACATATTTTATCCTCTCAACACGAAGTTATTCTCTCGATGCAGCGGGTCATGTACGCGGAAGGTACGGCCATCTCTAAAACGTTTGACTATCTTACAGTTGGTAACGTTCACATACGGGTTGACGTTCAATTTTAATATTCAAACCCTGAATTAAGGTGGCCAATGTCAATAATGTTCAGCGCATTTGCTTCCGGAATACCAGGTTCGAGTCACGGAATCACAGGATAGCTGATGCTAATGACTTAGCTGTGCGAATCTCGCAGGAAGGTGTACCGTTCTGGAACAGTATACCTATCGATCTCCTTATTCATACATGAAATGTTGATGCCCGTCACTATAAGGAACAATAGGATGTTTCCCTGAACACGAATTTGGACTATCGATATAGAAGCTTAGCTTTTCGCACGATAAGGCTGTCTCGAAAATG
Source organism: Lasioglossum baleicum (assembly GCF_051020765.1). NCBI lineage: Eukaryota > Metazoa > Arthropoda > Insecta > Hymenoptera > Halictidae > Lasioglossum > Lasioglossum baleicum. Next base: position 79,946 of record NW_027469279.1, read on the forward strand.
TTTGACTTTATAGCAGTTTGTAACGTGCTCATAAGGCGTGACGCTCTATTTTGATATTCAGAACGTGAACTTTGGTGTCTATTGCCTATACTGTTAAGCGGAATTATTCCTTCAATAACTGGTCTGGCTCTAGGATAGGGGACTCTACTGACTTAGCCGTTCAAACCTGAAAGATGGTGGTACCGTTCTACAATAGATTGAATCGTGATTTAGCTAGTCATACGAAAGTCTCCGTTTGTCAAAATGTCTACTAATTTGTGTTCATGAACACTAAGCAAGATGCTCGCTACAACGGTATAGGATTTAGGAAGGTAAGGCCCTCGTTAAAGATTTGACGCTTTGTCAATATGTAACGCTTTCAAATGGTTTGACGCTCAATTTTAGTATTCAAACCGCTAATTAAGGTGTATATTGCCAATACTATTCAGCGGATTAACTCCCGAAATACCTGATTTGTCTCGCGGAATAATAGGTTATGTGGTGCTTATGATTCAGCTTCGTGTCCCTCAAAGAACGGGGTAATGTCCAGGAACGGTTTGACCATCGATCTTGTAATTCATACATGAATCTGAGGTGCTCATTACTAAAATGGATATCAATGTGCATCTAGGAACATGAGGCTGTACTCTCGGTACAGCGGGATACGTTCTCGGAAGGTAACTTATTCTGTAAAAAGTATGACTACACAGCAATTGGTAATGGTTACCAACGATTTGACTCCATACTTTAATGCTTATGCCGACAATTCAGGTGTCAATTGCCAATGATGTACAGCGAATGTACTCCTAGTATTCCTGGTTTGACTCTCGGCATACCCGGATCGGTGAAGGTATTCACTTAGCCGTTTGACAGTCAAAAATGGTGGTATCGACCTCGAACGGTTTGAGCTTCGAACTTCCAATTCATACATGATGTTAAGGTGCGGGTCACTGAAGTGAAGATTAATTTTTGTCTCTGAACACGATGTCATACTCTCGAAACTGTGAGTTTGCCTTTCGGATGATATGGCCATCGGTAAAGTGTTTGACTTTACACAAAGTTGCAATGATCTCAAACGGTTTGACGCTATACTTTCTTATTCAATTCGTGAATTAATGTGTCTATTGGCAATAATACAGTTCTGTGGATTTACTCCCGGAATTCCTGGCTTGACTCTCGGAATCGCAGGATGAGTGATGCTATTGACTTAGTCGTTCGTCTCTCACAGAAGGTTGTATTGTTCTAGAACGGTTTGCCTCTGGATCTTCCCATTCATATATGAAAATAAGGTATGCTTCCGCTACAACATCTACTAATTTGTAAGCATGGCCCCCGCAACACAGTGTTATGTTCTAGGAAGGTAGTGCATTTGGTAAAAGAACGACTCTATATGAACTGGCAATGTTCTCCGACGGATTGACCTGCTACTATAATATTCATACCGTAAATAAGGGAGTCAATTGCCAACACTGTGCAGCAGATTGACTCCCGAAATACCTGATATGACAATCGGAATCACAGTACAGGTGGAGCAATTGACTTAGCCGTTCGACTCTCAAAGATGGTGGTAACATTCTGGAATTGCTTGCCACTCGATCCACTAATTCATACATGAATTTGAGGTGGGCGCCATTGAAATGTATAAAAATCAGTTTCTCTGTACACGATGTTATTCGCCCGAAACAGCTGGCTACCTACACAAGAGGTAAAGCCTTCAGTAAAAGTTTGACTCTATAGAAATATGTAACGTTTTTCCACGGTTAGACTCTGTACTTTATTATTCATAGCCCAAATTAAGGTGTCTGTTGCCAAAACTGTTTCGCGTATTTACTTCTGGAGTTCATGGTGTGACGCCCGGTGTCACAGGATAGCTGACGCTACTGACATGTCCGTTCGACACCGAAGGAAGCTATTGCGTTATCTGTTCAAATCTCAAGGAAGATGGTCACGTGCTCGGACTGTTTGACACTGGATCATCGAATTCACACATGATACTAAGGTGCGCGTCACTAAAATGTTTACGGACTTGCTGCTCTGGACGTGTTGTTATACTCTCTATACGGCGGGATAGCTCCACGGAAGGTTAGCCCTTCGGTAAAGCGTTTGACTTTATACGAATAGGTAATGCATACAACGGTTTGATGCTCAGCCTTAATATTCATACCGTGAAATAAGCTGTCTGTTGCCAATACTGTTCAGCGGACTAATCCAGGAATACCTGCCATTACTCTCGGAATCACAGGACAGATGTAGCTACTGACTTTGACGTCCACTGTCAATGATCGTGGTGGCATTCCCGATCTGCTTAACCATCGACCTTCTAATTCATTCGCGGCATTAAGGTGCCCGTCACTGAAATGTATGCTAATTTGCTTCCATGTACACGAAGTTGCACCCACGATACAGCAGTGTATTTTCTCGGAACGTAAGCTATCCTGTATGAAGTATGATGTTATTCAAATTTGTAACGTACCCAAACGGCTCGACGGTCTTCTTTAATTTACCAACCACGAAATAAGGTCCCATTGCCATTACTGTAAAGCGGATTTACTCCTGACATACCTGGATTGTTTCTCGGAATCACAAGATAGGTGAAGCTATTGACATAAATGTGCGATTATTAAAGAAGCTGATAACGTTCTGAAATGTTTTGACACCCAATTATCCGGTTCATACATGAAAATAAAAAACTGGGGTTTTGCCGCAGGAAGGATGGGTATCCGTTAAGGAGTATGACGTTATACCAATTGGTGAAGCTCCACTGCGGTGCGCCTCTGTGCATTAATATTCATACTGTGAGGTGAGGTATTTAGTGTCAAGAACATTCAGCGCATCTACTCCTGGAATACCAGTTTGCCTCTCGGAATCCCAGGATAGCTGCAGCTACTGACTTAAATGTGCGACATGCAAAGATGGTGATAATGTCATCGAACGGTTTCACTCTCTATCTTCTAATTCATTCATGAAGATGATGTGCCCGTCACTGAAATGAATATTAACTCCTTTCTCTGGACACAAAGTAATACTCTCACTGAAGCCGGTGTAATTCTTGGATGTTGAAGCCTTCCTTAAAACGTTTGGTAAGCAATTGGTATCGCTCTCAAATGGTTCAATTGGTATCGCTCTCAAATGGTTTGTTGCTCAACCTCAATATTCAAGCCGTGAATTAATGTGTCTACTGCCAAAACTGATCAGTGGACTCACTCCCGGAATACCTGATCTGTCTTCCGAAATCACAGAAATGGTGAAGCTATTGACTTCGCCATTCGGTTCTCAGAAAAGGTGGGAACGTTCTCGAACGGTTTGGCTCTCGATTTTTCTATGCGTACGTGAATATAGAGCTCCCGTCTGCTAAAGCGCCTACTAGTCTGTATCCGTGAGCACTAAGCATCATAGTCGCTACATCGCGTTAGGTTCTTGGATGGTATGGCCATTGGTAAAACGTACGACCATATTTCAATTGGTAACGAACTCAGACGGTTTGAAACTCTACTTTAATATTCAAATCGTGTATTACGGTATCTACTGCCAATACTGTTCAGCGGTTACACTCCTGGGCTGCCTGTTTGACACTCGGAATCGCATAATAGGTGAAGGTATTGATTAAGATGTTCGTCTCTCAAAGAATTCGGCAACGTTTCCGAGCGGTTCGACCCTCGATACTCTGACTCATACATGAAGTTAACGTGTCCGTCACTAAAGAGAATTCTAATTTCGCACTCAGAACACGATGTTATATTTTCCAAACGGCGGGTTAGCGTCTCCGAGCGAAGGACAGTTGGTAAAGTGTTTGACTCTATACCAATAGGTAACGTTCTACAACGGTTTGACTGTGTACTTTAATTTTAATACCGCGAAACAGGGTCTCTATTGGCAATATTGTACAGCAGATTTACTCCCGGAATACCTCATTTGACAGTCAGAGTCATTGTATAGGTGAAGCTATAGACGTAGCTGTACGACTCTCGCAGTAGGTGGTATCGTTCTCGAGCGGTTTATTGATCGACCTTCACAATCATACATGAAATTATGGTGCCCGTCACTAAAATGTATGCTAGACTGCTTCTCTGAACTCGAAGTAATACAATCGACGCAGCGGGTAGTGTTCCCGGAAGGTAAGGCCTTCGAAGATGGTTGACTCTACAGCAATAAGTATCGTTTCACATCGGACTGACCCTGCTCATAAATATTCGTGCCATAAATTAATGTATCTATTTCCAATACTGTTCTGCGGATTTACACCAGGAAGACCTATTTTGACTTTCGGAGTAACAGAATCCGTGATGATATTGACTTAGGTTTGCGACTCTCAAAAAACGTGGCAACGTTCTCACACGGTATGACTCCTGACCTTCCTATTCATACATGATATCAAGGCGCCGAACACTAAAATGTCTACTAATTTGTTTCTCAGCTCACGAAGGTATACCCATTATACAGCGGGAAATATTCCCGGAAGGTAAGGTATGCGTTAAGGATTATGACTTTATACCAATAGGTAACATTCTCAAACGGATTGCCTTTCCTCACTAATATTCATGCCGTGAATTAAGGTGTCTATTGTCAATACCGATCAGCGGATTTACTCTCGAGATGCCTGGTTTGACCCCCGGAATCTCAAAAAAATGTGAGGATAATGACTCAGCCGTTCGAGTACCAAGGTATGTTGTATCGTTCTCGAAAGGTTTGATCCACGATCTTCGAATTCGTGCATGAAATGAAGGGTCTCGTCAATAAAATGATTACTATTTTGTACCTCTGAATACGGTGTTATACTCCCAATACAGTGAGTTAGTTTTCGGAGAGAAAGGCATTCTTTGTCAAGTTAGACCCTACACTCATATGTATTTCTCAACAACGGCTTGCCGGCCTGCTTCAATATTCATACCGTGAATTATGGTGACTATTGCCAGTTCTCTACAGAGGATTGACTCCCGGCATACCCGATTTGACTATCGGAATCACAGGATACGTGAGGCTATTGATACAGCCGTTCAACTCTCAAGGAGGCGGTAACGTTATCCAACGGCTTGACACTCGATGATCTAATCCTTTGAATAAACTAAAGTGCCCGTCACTATTGTGTGTACTAATTTGTTTCAGTGAACAAGAAATTATTCTCTCACTGAAGCTGGTGAGATTCGCGGAAGGTTATGTCTCCTGTAAAATGATAGAAATTATAGGCATTGGTTACCGTATCAAACAGTGTGACGGTCTACTTTAGTATTCAAAGCGTGAATTATGTTGTCTATTGTCAATAATGCTCAGCGGATTAATTCCCGGAAAACCTGGTTTGACTCTCAGAATCATAGGAGAGGTGAAGCTGATGACTTAGCCGTTCGACTCTCATTGATGATGGTATCGTTCTGGAACAGTTTGACCCTCTCTCTTCTGATTCATACACGAAATTATGGTGCACGTTGCTAAAATGTAAACTAATGTGTTTCTCTGAGCAGAAAATTATACTCTCGATAAGGCAGGTTTGGTTCACGGTAGGTAAGGCTCTTTGTAAAAAGTTTGACATTACATCAATTGGTAAAGTTCTACAATGGTTTGACGCTCTATCCTAATATTCATACCGTGAATTAAGGTGTCCGTTGACAGTAGCGTAAAGCGGATTTTCTCCCGGAATACCTTCTTTGATCCTCGGAATCACAGAATGGGTACAGCTGTTTGCTTAGTCGTCCGTCTCTCACAGAAGGCGGTAACGTTCTTGAACGGCTTGACACTCGATCCTTAATTCATGCATGAAGATAACGTGCCCGTCGCTGAAAAAAAAACTAGAATCTGTCTCTGATCACGAAGTTATACTCCAGAAACGGCGAATTTTCTTCTCCGAAGGTAAGGCGATCCGTGAAATATTAGACTTTATACCATTTGTCCATGCTCTCAAACGGTTTGACGCTCTACATTGTTATTCAAACCGTGAATTATGTTGTCTACAGGCAATACTGTTCAGTAGATTTACTTCAGCTACACCTGGTTTGACTCTCGAAATCACAGGAAAGGTGAAGCAATTGCCGTAGACATGCAATTCTAAAGGGAGGTGGTAACATTCTAGGACGATTTGACCCTGCATCTTTATATTGATACATGCAATTAAAGTGTCCGTCTTCTATAGGGGCTACTAATTTGTTTCCTTGAACACTAAGCAAGACACCTGCTGGAGCAGGTTATGCTCTCGCAGAGTAAGGTATCCGGCTCAAGGTTTGACCTTATACCAGTATGTACCGTTCTACGATGGTTCGGATCTCTATATTGCTATTTATACCGTAAAGTAAGGTGCCAATTGCCAATACCGTACTTCGGATTGACTCTCAGAATACCTGGTTTGTCTATCGGAATAACAGGATGGTTGAAGTTATTGACTTAACCCTTCGTTTCCCGAAGAAGGTGGTAATGTCATCGAACGGTTTGACCCTCGACATCCTAATTCATTCATGAAATTAAGACGTCCACCATGGAATTGGAGACTATATCCTTTCTCTAAACACGTAGTCATACTCTCGAAACGGCGAGTTTGCTTCTCCGAGCGTAACGCCATCGGTAATGTGTTTGACATTACACCAATTGATCCGGTTCTCAAACGGTTTGACAATCTACTGTAATATTCAAACCCAGAATTAAGGTCTCTCTTGCCAATTATCTTCAGCGGACGCACTCGCAGAATACCTGGCTTGAATCTCCGAATGACAGGATTGATGGAGCTTTTTACTTTGAGGTTCGCCTCTGACAGAATGTATCAACGTTCTCGAATTGCGTGACTAGCGATCCTCAAATTCATACATGAAATTGTGCTGCACATCACCAAACTGTATAATAGTTCGTACCTTTGAACACGGTGTGTTAATCCCGATACAGCGGGTTAGTTGTTCAGAGGGCAAGGCATTCTGTAAGAACATTGACCATACAGTTATAGGTAATGCTCTACAATGGCTTGTCGGCCTGCTGTAATATTCATAGCGTGCATTAAGGTGTCTATAGCCAATACTGTACAGCGGATTGAGACCCGGATTGCCAGGTTAGACTCTCGGAATCAAAGCATAGGTGAAGCTATTGACTAGCCGTTGTCCTGACAAAGAAGTTGCTAGCGTTCTCGCAGGGTTTGATCCTCGACCATCTGATTCACAGATGAAATTACGTTGCCCGTCACTAAAATTAATACTATTGTGCCTCTCCGACCATGAAGTTATACTCTCGATACAAGGGGATAGTTTCTCAGAAGGTACGGCCTTCGTTGAAAAGGAAGACCCTACACCAACAGGTAACGTTGTACAAATGTGTGACCCTGTACTCTAATATTTATACCAGGCAGTAGGATATTATTGCCGATACTGTACAGCGGATTTACTTCCAGTGTACCTGGTGTGTCTCTCGGATCCACTGGATCGCTGATGCTATTGACGTAGCCGTTCGAATCTCACAGAAGGTGTAACTGTATCGAACGGTTAGACCCTTGAGCTCGTAATTCATGCATGAACTAAAGGTGTCGTCATTAAACTGTATACTAATATGTTTCCCTAAACAGGTATCTATACTCCCGATACGGCCGGATTGCTTCCCGAGCGGTAAGGCATTCGAACAACTGTTTCATCTTATGGCAGTCAGTAACGTTCTCATACGGTGTGACGCTCTATTCTAATATTCACTCCGCGAATTAAGGTATCAGTTGGCAATTCTCTTCAGCGAAGTTACTCTCAGATTTCCTGGTTTGACCCTCAGTATCACAGGATAAGTGCAGCTATTGACCTACCCGTTTGACCCTCAAACAGGGTGGTTTTGTTCTTGAACTGTTTGTCACTCGATCTTCTAATTTCTACATGAAATTAATGTAATAGTCACTAAAATGTATACTAGTTTGCTTCTCTAAGCACGAAAATATAATCTCGAAACAGCGGGTTAGCTTCTCGGATAACAAGGCCTTCGGTATAAGGTTCGACTGTACAGCATATGGGAACATTCTAAAAGGTTCGACTCTGATCTTTAATATTTATACCATTAGTTTGCGTGTCGAATGCCAATACTGTTCACCGGTTTTAGACGGGGAATATATGGTTTGACTCCTGGAATAGCAGGATAAGTGAAGCTGTTATCATAGCTGCTTCCCGATTATAAATTAGGCGGTAATACTCCTGAACGGTTTTTCTCATGATTTTTCGACTCATATATGTTAATAAGGTGCCCGTCATTAAAATGAATACTATCATGTTTCTCTGGACACGAAGATACACCATGATAAGGCAGGTTATGTTCTCGGAATGTAAGGCGTCTGGCAAGGTGTATGAAGCTACACCAATTGGTATCTTTCTCAAACGATTTGACGCTCTGCTTCGATATACAAGCTGCAAATTAAGGTGCCCATTGACAATACTGCTCAGCGAACGTACTCCTCGAATACCAGGTTTGACACTTGGAATCGCGACTATATGTGAAGCAATGGACTTAGACGTCGACTCTCAAAGAAGGTGGTATCGATCTCGGGCCATTTGACATTCGATCTCCTAATTCATATTTGAAAAAAAGGTGTGCTTCATCTATAATGTCTACCTATTTGTCTTCGTGAGCACTGAGCATGCCACTCGCTACATCGCGTTAGGTTCTAGGATGGATATGTATTCGGTAAAAAGAGTGACTCTCTACCAATTGGTAATGTTCCTCGACGGATTGACCGCCTACATTACTATTCATACCGTGAAATATTGAGTCTATACTGTTCTGCGGATTTCCTCCCGAATTACATGATTTAACTCTCAGAATCACAGGATAGGCGAAGGTCATTGACATAACTGTTCAACTCTCAAAGACGATGGTTAAGTTCTCGAACGGTTTAACCATCGATATTCCAATTCGTGGTTAAATTTTAAAATTAAATTCAGTGTTATACTCTCGATGTGGGAGGCTGGCTATGCGGACTGTAAGGCTTTCGGTAAATAGATTGTATCTATACCAGTGGGTAGCGCTTTTCAACAGGATGGCGGCCTGCTTTAACATTCACTCCGCGAATTAATGTATCTATTGCCAAAACGGTGCCGCGGACTCAATGCCGGAGTACATGTTTGACTCTCGGAATCGCATGATAGGTGAAGCTACTGACTTAGCCGTTCATTTCTCACAGATGGTGGTAACGTTCTAGAACGGTTTGGCCCTCAATATTCTAATTCATACATGATGTAATGGTGCCCGTATACTGAAATGAGGACCAATTTCTTTCTATGAACACGCAGTTATACTCTCGATGTAGCGGCTGAGTTTCGCGGATAGTTAGGCCTTCGTTAAAAGGTTTGACATTATGACAATTGGTAACGATCTCAAATGGTTTGACGCACTATTTTAATATTCAAATCGTGAATAAAGTGCCTATTACCAGCACTGTTCAGCGGATTTACGCCGGAATACCTGGTTTGACTCTCGAATCGCAGGGAAGGTGAAGCTATTGACTCAGCCGGTCGTCTCTCACTGATGGTGGTAACGCTCTCGAACGCTTTGATTCCCGATTATTTTATTCATTCGTGAGAATAAAGTATCCGCCTGCTAAATGGTCTACTAATTTGTTTCCGTGTGCACTAAGCACGACAATCGCTACAGCGTGTTATGTCCTTGGAAAGCAAGCTATCCGGTAAATAATATGACTTTATAAAAATTGGTTATGTTCGCTGACATGTTGACTCTCTAATTTATTATTCATATCGACAATTAAGGAGTCTTTTGCGAATACTGTTCAGCGGATTTACTTCCGGAATTCCAGGCTTGACTCTCGGTAACACATGATAGGTGATGCTATTAGCCGTTCTACTCCCAAGAAAGTTGGTAACCTCGATCGGTTTGACACTCGATCTTCTTATTTGCACATGAAATTCAGGGTGCTGTCACTAAAATATATACCAATTTGCTTCCTTAGTCTCTCTGGCAAGGTAAGGCCTTCAGTAAAAAGGTTGACTGTATAGCAATAGATAGCGGTCTACAATGGTTTGACACTGTTCCGCAATATTGATAACGTGGTATAGCTTGTCTAATTCTAATACCGTACTGCGTGTTTAGTAACGGACTACCTGGTTTGTCCCTAGGAACCACAGGACAGGTGAAGCAATAGCCATAGCCTTTCGTCTCTCGCAGAAGGTGGTATCGTCTTAAAATGATTCGACCCTAGATCTTCCAATTCATGCAGGACGTTATGGTGCTCGTCACAAAAATGTATACTAGTTTTATCGCCTGAACATGAAGTTATTCTCGCAATGCCGCGGGACAGGTTCGCGGAATGTACGGCATTTCGTAAAACATTTGACTTTGTAGCAGATGGTAACGTTTACAAACGGTTTGACGCCCTATTTTAATACTCACTCCGCGAATTATGGTTTCTATTTCCAATAATCCTCAGCGCATTTACCATCGGATTACCTGGTGAGTCTCTCGGAATCAAAGAATAGTTGGAGCTATTGACTTATCCGTACGACTCTCAAAGAGAGTGGTAACGTTGTCGAACGGTTTGGCTCTCCATTATGATATTCATTCATCGAAATGTGGTGTCCGTCTACTGGTATGTCCACTAATTTGTTTACGTGAGCAATAACCAAGACACTCGCTACAGTGGGTAAGGTGCTCGGATGTTATGCTATTCGGCAAGACGAATGACTGAATTGGAACTGGTAATATCCTCCGACGGTTTGACTCTTCAATTTAATATTCATACAGTGAATTAAAGTGTCTATTTCCAACACTGTCCACTGAATTTACTCGGAATACCTGAACTGACTCTCGGAACCATAGCACAGATGAAGATATTGACTCAGGCGTTGGATCTCGACGAGTGTGGTATCGACCCTGAACGGTTTGGCAATGGTTCTTCTATTTCATACAGGAAACTGATATGCCAAGCCATCAAAATGCATGCTAATTTGCTCCACTGAACACGTAGATATAATGTCGATACAACGGGTAAGCTTTTCGGAAGGTAAGGCCTCTGCTATACAGTTTGGCTCTATCTCAATACGTAATGTCCTACAAAGGTCTGCCCTTGGACTATAATATTTATGCCATGCAATAGGGTGTACAATGCCAATACTGTACCGCGCATTTACTCCAGGAATTTATCGGTTGACATTCGGAATAGCAGGAAAGGTGAAGCTAATCACTTAGCCGTTCGATTCTCAAGGAAGGAGGTAGCGTTCTCGATCGCTTTAAGACTAAATCTTCTACTTCATGGTTGAAACCAAGGTGCCGGGTCCTAACATGTATACGTACATAGGGCTTGAACACCTTATCATACTCTCGATACAGCGCGTTTGGCTTTCGCAGGGCATGGTCATCAGTAAAACGTTTGACATATTGCCATTTGGAAACGTTCTCAAACTGTTTGGCGCTCTACTTTAATATTCAATCCGTGAATTAATGCGTTTTTTGGCTAATATTGCTCAGAGGATTTACTCCTGGAATAACTCATTTGACTCTTGGAACCTTGGAATAGGTGAAGCTATCGACTTAGCCGTTCGTCTCTCAAAGATGGTTGTAACGTTCACGAACGGTTTGACACATCGACCGTCCAATTCATGCTTGAAATAAAGTTTCCCGTCACTATAATGAAAGCTAATTTGCTTCTCGTGAGATGATGATATACTCTCGATACAGCAGGTTAGGTTCTCGGACAGCAAGGCCTTCCGTAAGAAGATTGACCATATACAAATTGGAAATGTTCACCGACGGTTTGACTGTCTAGCTTAATATACATACCATTTGATTGAGCACGATTATTTCCAACGTTGCTGAGATGATTTACTCCTGGTATACCTGGATTGACTCCCGGAATCACATGATAGATGATGTTATTGACCTAGCTGTGGGACTCTCAATGAAGCTGGTAAAGTTTTGGAAAAGTTTGCCTCTCGATCGTATTATTGATACATGATATTAAGGTGCCAGTCACTAAAATTTATATTAATTCGTCCCTCAGTACACTAAGCTATACTCTCGGTACAGCCGGTTAGCTTCTCGGCAGGTGAGGTCCTCGGCAGAAAGTTTGACTGTATAGCAATATGTAATGTTCTACAGCAGTATGACTGTGTGCTTTAATATTTATATCGTGAATTAAGGTGTCCATTGCCAATACTGCCCTGTATATTAACTCTCGGAATACCTGGTTATTCTTTCAGAATCACAGGAAAGGAGACGCTGTTGGTTTAGCTGTGCGACTCTCAAAGACCGTGGTTATTGATTGGTTTGGCCCTCGATCTTCTAATTCATACATGAAATTATTGTGCCTGATACAAAAACTGATAATAACATGCTTCGCTGAGCACGTAGCTATAATTCCGATACAGCGGGTTAGCATCACGGAAAATAAGGCCTTCTGTAAAATGTCTAACTTTGTAGCAATAGGAAACGTTCAGCAAAGCATTGAACCTGTTCGTCAATATTTATACCGTGAAATTGCGTGTATAATGCCAATACTGTACAGCCGGTTTATTCGCGGATTACCTTGTTTGTCTCTTCCGATCACAGGTTAGGTGAAGCTGTTAGCTTAGCCGTTCGACTCTTAGAGAATCTGGCAACGTTCTCAAAAGGTTCTTCTCGTGAATTTTCTATTCGCATATGTAACTAAAGTGCCCGTCATTAAAATATATACTAATATGTTTCTCTCCACACGAAGTTATACAATGGATACAGCGGGAAAGGTTTACTGAAGGGAAGCAATTAGGAAAAAAGGACTTTGTAACAATTGGTAATGTTCTCCGATTGCGTGTCACTCTACTTTGATATTCATACAGTGAATTATGGTGACTATACTGTAAATACTGTACTGTGCATTTGCTCCGGCAGTGCCAGGTTTGACTTTCGCAGGCACAAGATAGGTGAAGCTACTGACTTTGCCGATAGACTATCAAAATAGCTATTGTGTTAGCAGTTCGAATCTAATGGAAGGTGGTCACGTTCTTGAGAAGTGTGAACCTGGATATTCTAATTCACACATGATATTAAGCTGCCCGTCACAACAAGGTGTACTAATTTTCTTCACTCAACACAAAGTTATAATCTAGATACAGCGGGCCAACTTCTCGAAATCTAATGCCTTCGGTAGAAAGGAATAGGTATAGTGCTACAACAGTATTGCGGTCTACGTTAATATTCAAACCGTGAATGAAGGTGTCAATTGCCAACACTGTTCATTGCATTTACGCCCGCAATAACTGGTTTGACAGTCGGAATCATAGGATTGGTGAAGCTATTAACAAAGCGGTCCGATTCTCAATTATGGTGGTAGCGTCTTCGTACGGTTTTACATTCGATCATCTATTTCATGCATGAAATCAAGGAGCGCGCCTCTAAACTGTCAACTTATATGTTTACATGAATACTAAGCAGGGCAGCTTCTACAGCGGGTTGGACTACTTTGAGTGGTAAGACCATCGGAAAAGTGATTGACTCTATATCAATAAGTAAAGTTTTACAACAGATCGATGCTCTACTTTAATATTAGAACAGGGAATCATGGTGTCTATTGCAAATCCTGTCCAGTGGATTTACTCCCGGATTACATGGTTCTACCCTTGGAGCCACAGGATGGGTGAAGCTATTAACTTTTCCGTTCTGCCCTCAGAGGGGGTAGTAACTTTCCCGATCGGTTTAACCATCGATATTCTAATTCATACACGAATTTACGGTGCCGACACTAAAATGTATAGTAATGTGAGTCTCGAAACACGAAGTTATACGCTCGATATAGCGGGTTAGCTCCTCGGAGTGTAACTACTACGGTTGACCGAATGACTTCACACCAATTGGTAATGATCTCCGAAGGTTTAACTCTCTACTTCAATATTCATACCGCGAACTAATGTGTCCATTACCAATACCGCTCAACGGATTTACTTTCGTAATACCTGGTTTGACTCTCGGAATCACTGGAATGATGAAGCTACTGACTTTACCGATCGTCTCTCACAGAAGGTGGCATCGCCTGGTTTGACCCTCGATCATCTAATTCATACCTGAAGTTAAGGTGCCCGTACCTGAAATGAAGACTAGTTTCTATCTCTGATTACGAAATTATACTCTCAATGAAGCCGGTGATTTTTGCGGAAGGTATTGGCTTCGGTAAAACGTTTGACTTTATACCAATAGGCTATGTTTTAAAACGGTTTGATCCTTTACTTTTTTATTCAAACCGCAAATTAAGGTGCCTATTGGGAAAATTGTTCGGCGGATTTACTCCAGGAATAACGGGCCTGTCCCCACGAATCTCTGGGCTTCCTGAAGTTACTGACCTAGTTGTTCGACTCTCAAGGATGGTGGTAACGTTTTCGAACGGTTTAACCATCGATATTCTCATTGATTCACGAATTTACGGTGCCGACGCTAAAATGTATATTAATGTGTTTCTCTGAACTCGAATATATACTCTCGATACCGCGGGCTATCTTCGCGGACGGTAAGGCTGTCGGTAAATGTTTGAGTTTATAGCAACTGGTAACGTTTTCAAACGGGGTGAGACACTATTTTCATATTCGACCCGTGGAGTAAGGTGTCTATTTGCAATACTCTTCAGTGGATTTACTCTCGGATTACATGGTTTCAATCTCCGAATCAAAGGATATGTGAAGGTATTGACTTGGCCCTTGGACTCTCATGGATGGTGGTAATGTTCTAGTACGGTTTGACACTCAACCTTCAAATTGATACGTAAAGTTAACGTGCCCGTCTCTAGAATGTGTCCAAATTTTCTGTTCTGCACACGCAGTTATGATCTCTTTACAGCGGGTCAGGACCTCGGGAGGTAATGCCTGCGGTAGAAGATTTGACTCTATAGTAATAGGTAACGGTCTACAACAGTATAACGGTCTGCTTTAATGTTCATACCGTGAATTAAGGTGTCCATTGCCAATACCTTTCAGCGGACTTACTCTCGAATTACGTTGTTTGTCTCTCGGAATCACAGGCTAGGTGAAGCTGTCGAAATAGTAGTAGGACTCTAGACGAAGGAGGTAACGTTCTCGCACAGTTTGGCAATCGATATTCTAATTCATGCTTGAATCTATGGTGCTGTCACCAACTGTATGCTAATGTGATTCTGTAAACACGTAGCTATACTCTCGATATAGCGGGTTAGCTTCTCGGACGGCAAGGGATTTGGTAAAACGTTTGACATTATAGGAATTAGTAACGTTTTCACACGGTGTGACGTTCTATTTTAACATTCACTCCTCGAATTAATGTATATATTGCCAGTGCTCTTCAGCGTATTTATGCCCGGAATACCTTGTTTGACTCCCTGGATCATCGGGTATGTGAAGCTAATATCTAAGGCAGTCGATTCTCAACTATAGTGCCAACGTTCTCGAACAGTTTGACCCTCGTATTTGTAATTCAAAGATGAAACTATGTTGCCCATCACAAAAATTTATTCTATTATGCTTCTCTGACCATGAGGTTATACTCTCGATACAGCGGGTTACTTTCTCGGAAGGCACGGCCTTCGGTGAAAAGGTAGTCTCTGTACCAATAGATAAGTTGTACGACTGTGGGACCCTGTACTTTAATATTTATACAGGGAATTTTGGTGTTAATGCCGATGCTGAACATCGAATTTGCTCCAAGTATACCTGGTCTGACTCTAGGAATCACGGGACAGGTGAGGCTATTGACTTAGTCGTTCGACTGCAAAGAAGGTGGTAACGTTCTCGAACGGTTTGACCATCGATTTTCAAATTCATACATGAATTTAAGGTGACGTCACTAAATTGTATACTATTGTGTTTCCCTAGTCACGTTTCTATACTCGCAGTACGGCGGACTTGCTTCTCGTAGGGTAAGGAATTCGGTAAAAGGTTTGACTTTATAGGAATTAGTACCGTTCTCACATGGTGTTACGCTCTATTTTAATATCCAGTCCGCGAATTAAGGTGTCTATTGGAAATACTCTGCAGCGGATTTACTCTCGGCATACCTGGTTTGACTCTCGGAATCGCAACTATTGTTGAAGCTATTGACTCAGCCGTTCGACTCTCAAAGATGGCGGTAACGTTCTCGAATGGTTTCGCAACCGATCTTCGAATTCATTCATGAAATTAAGGAGCCCGTAAATAAAATTTATAGTAATATATTATATTATATATTATATATATTATAGTCAACATGTTGTAGATCGGTATCGAAAGGATAACTTCGTTCTCAGAAAAGATCATCAGTATACTGTTTACTGATGGACACACTAATTTCATGTATGAATTAGAAAATCATGTGTGAAACCGCACCAGAACGATCATACCTTCTTAGAGAATCTCACAGTTATGCCAATTACTTAACCTATCCTGCGATTTCGAGAACCAAACCAGGTATTGCGGGAATAGCTGCATTGTACATTATTGGCAATAGACACTTTAATTGAAGGAATAAATGTCAAAGCCGACGGTCCACACGATGTAGAACGCTACTCATTTGGGACTGCGACAAATATTTTACAGAAGGCTTTACCATCCGAGAAGCTAACACGCCTTGTGGTCAGTATAACTTCGTGTACAGGGAAGCTAATCCATGTGTATGTGAAGTGTATCCATTTGATTGACAAGCACCTTAATTTCAAGCATGAATTCGAAGATCGAGTGGCAAACCGTTGGAGATCGTTACCACCTTCCTTGAGAGTCGCACAGCTAAGCCAATAGCGTCTCCTACCCTGTTATACCTAGGGTCAAACCAGCTATACCCGGGGTATATCCGCTGAAAGGAATTGGCAATAGGCACCGCAATTCCTGGTATGAATATCAAATTGCTGAGTCAAACCGACGGCGAATATTACCAATTCGTATTAAGTCATTCCTCTTACCGAATACCTCACTTCCCGAGTTACATACCCGCCGAGTATAGCTACGTGTATAGGGAAACATATTATTATACATTTTAGTGACGAGCCCCTTAATTTGATGCACGAATTAAAAGGTTGAGATTCAAATCGCTCGAGAACGTTACCACCTTCTGTGAGAGATGAACGGTTAAGTCAATACCTTCACTCACCCTGCGATGCCGAGAGTCAAAGCAGGCATTTCGGAAGTAAATCCGCTGAACACTATTAGCAATAGACACATTAAAAGCTGACAGTCAAACCGTTGTAGAACGTTACCTACTGGTATGAAGTCAAACATTTTACTGACAGCCCAACCTTCGGAGACGCTACCCTCTCGTATCTATAGTATTACTTCGTGTTCAGTCGAAGAAATTAGTAAACACTATTATGACGGGCAAATTAATTTCATTATGAACAGGAATATCGAGTTTCATGACGCTCGAGAACGTTATCACCTGCTGTGAGAGACGAATGAATAAGTGATTAGCTTCACCTACCCAGAGATTTCGAGAATCATAACAGGTATTCTAGAAGAGAATACGGTGAAAATTGCTGGCAATGGACACCTAAGTTCACGGTTTGAATACCGAAGTCGAGGGGCAAGCAATCGGGGAACATTTCCAAGTGCTATAAAGTCATACTTTTTATTGGTACACATCTTCCGAGCCCATAACCCTTTGTAGCGAGTGTCTTGCATAGTGCTCACGGGAAACAAATTATTAGACACATTAGCAGACGAGACTGTAATTTCATTTCTGAATAGCAGAATCGATAGTCAAACCACGGAAGAGTGTTGCCACCTTCTTTGGGATTCGAACAGCTAAGTTAATAGCTTCACGTATCCAGGGATTCCGAGAGGCAAACTAGGTACTCCGGGTGTAAATTCGCTGAACGGTATTGGCAATAGACTTGGGGTAGTGTGGCTAGCCACCGGAGAACATTTCATAGTGTTATAAAGTTATACTCTTTACCGAGCATCTTACCTTCCGCTAAACTAATTCGCTGTATCGAGAGTATAAATTCTTGTTCAGAGAAGCAAGTTAGTATACATTTTAGTGACGAGCCCCATAGTTTCGTGTATGAATTAGAAGATCAAGTGTCGAAACTTTCGAGAACGTAACCACCCTCTATGGGAGACGAAAGATTACGTTGGTAGCATTGCACATGCTGTGATTCCGAGAGACAGAACAAGTATGCCGTGGGTAAATCCATTGAATAGTTTTAGTAGTAGACGACATAATTCTCGGATTCAATCTTAACAAGTAGACGCATACGTGGATATTCGGTGTCTGTTCCGTGCGGCGGCGCTTGAACTAGTGTTCAATTATACTGTCACCAAATTATACTGTTCAATGCTTGCGCCGTAATGCCAACTAACACGTTAGGAGGAAACTAACTTCCACTTTGACTCTTCGGCGTTTCGAAGATTTATTGGCAATCTTCGACGTTTCGATGTCTCCTTTTTACCATTTTAATGGAATTTTTTTACTTTCTCCACGATTTTCCATGATGCGTTTTGAAAACCCGTGGAGATGGCCAAACAGGGGAAATCTTCCCTTATAGGAGTTTTGGGATCACGGGCGTTCCCTTGGTTTTCGCATTGTACATCTTGAGGGAGGATAAGTCCACTCACGCGAGGGGGTGCTGGAGTGATCCCTCTCCAACAAGGTGAAGCGCCGATACTTCAGGCACGTAATATATATAAATTACATATCACCCACGCGCGATGTCTGGAGCACTCCCCGATTGTGTGGCCACTCGATATTTATGACTCCGCGCTGGGGAACGTCCTCGAGTGTAGAGCACGTGGCCCTCCCCCAGGCCCATTGTCAGCCAAGTTCTCCGTGACAGAGCCCAAATTCGGTCATGTAGGGGTTTAGCTTCTATTGTTTCGGACTATGGGAAGTTGAGAACAGAAGTAATAGGACACTTTCAAACGCAATGGCTCTCTACAAATACTGCGACCGATTGTCGCACACGACGGAAATAATTCAAGGACGTAGTGTAAGTTTTATGCGTAAACTATGTTGAGTGCGAGCGGCAATTTCGTCGAATCCCCGACTAACGATTTCCAGGCGCCCTGGTAATTTGTAACGTGCAAAGGGTCTCTGGGGTTCCGCACTAGAGTTTTTGTCTCCAGTGTCGCCATAGAAAGGTATATTGCCGGGTTATGTGGCCGTGCACCGTTGTGAGATTTTCCAGAAAAATTCCATTTCCATTGGCCGATCACGGGCCTATGGGTGCCCACCACCCTCTGGGCATTCGGCGGCAAAATTATACATTTAGGACCGCCCACACGTAATGAGGGAAATCAGTGTCTTCTGAGGGAATGAATTCTACCCAGCTGACACTTGTTATATAATGTGTGACCAAGCAAGTGGGGATGATCGTTGAGAGTTTAGACAGCGACACGTGGTTTACGGAGAGTTTAGAGTTGACGGCAAGAGAAGAAGACTTTAGTTAGTGTGCGTTGTGAGTATTGTGGGTTGTGCGAAATTATTATAAGGAGCGAGGTCAGTACAGTTCTGAATGGTTCCCGAGTACACATTTCTTCCAGAAGGTATAATGGTAGTATGAAGTTTCCTTCCTTCTAAAAAGGCGGTTATCATTTTTCATTTGCCATTTTTGCCCATCTAAATATTAGATTCAAAGGATATGGAATTCAGAAATTCGTCTGATGCATCTGTATCTGGAATCTTGCGAGAGGGACGACGAAATAGAATACTTTCATCACCATCATCGGCACGGCAACCGATTGGAGTACCACGGAGGAAGAAGTTTCGGAGTCTGGATTAGGGGATCAACATGATGAAGCGGAATGGCGGAGAATCGCAGAAAAATTTGCATCAGAGGAAAAGTGTTCAGAAGGAGAAGAGCTACTGATCAAGTAGACGGGCTGCGTCGATCCTGTTGCATTATATAAATTATTTTTCGCGGACGTGATATTTGAGATCATCGTTGAAGAGACGAATAGATACGCTGCTCTGTGAATAGCGAGTGCATCATATGGCAGGATACAACATCAACAAGCATGGAACCCCATTACAAAAAGTGAATTGAATACCTTTATTGGTGTCGTGCTTGTTATGCTGGAAGTGCAGGCTCCCGAAATTGGACTATATTGGTCCAAAAAGGCGTTGTATGCGAATGCGCGTATAATCAAAGCAATGAATCGCGATCGATACTCAGCTATATTGAAGTACTTGCACTTTTATGATAATGTTACAGCTAAAACCTAGAATCGGTTACACAAAACCTGAAATGTAGAGGATATAATTCTTTGTGCATTCCAAGATGCAGTAAAGCCCGGTAAAAGTACAGTAATTGACGAAATTCTGGTTCCGTGGAAAGGACACCTTAATTTTCGTCAATATATACCAGGTAAGCGGCACAAGTACGGAATAAAACTGTACAAACTCTGCCTTCCGATCGGATATACATATAATGTGCATATTTATTCCGGAAGAAATGAAATGTGAATTCTAAAAGCACATTCTCATGATGTGGTAATGACATTGATACGAGATCTATTATTCGAGGACCAGATTTTATTTGCCGACCGTTTTTATACATGCATACCTTCAGTCGAAGACCTTCTCACCAAACGCACATATATTTGCAATACAGTCAAAGTAAATAGAAAGTTTCTACTGCCACAGGCAAAGCAGAAACAGAAACGGGGCGACATTATATCTCTTGAAAATCGGAGCGGCGTGAAATTTTTAAAGTGGACGCACAATAGTCCCATCTGTGTGTTACCCACTTCGAGATCTCACAATTGCGCCATTATTCGTGGCAAAGATGATTAATTGAAACCAGACACAGTTTTTTCTTACAATAGTGCGAAGAAGATAGCTGATATATCAGATGAAATGTGACCCTGTTATAAATGTTAAAGGAAAACGGTAGAATGGTATAGAAATGTTATTATGGAGCTAATATCTGGGACCTCTTTAGTAAATGCATGGTACATCCACAAACAGTGGGGAACCAAGCGTTACCAAATCTAAAATTTAGAGAGAAAATTATTGATTATCTATTGAAGAGTGTTGAGAGTCCCTCTAGTGGAGAGCAAATAGGAAGTAGACGGAAAAAACATTTTTCAAGTTCACTCCAAGGACCCGCGAGGAAGATGAGGAAAAGATGTAAAGATTGTTGCAAACGCGTAAAAAACTTAAAGGGTACATAGTACGCCACAAACGAAACAAAAAAAAGTAATGACCTTTGGCAGCAGTTGTCCGGATAGGCCGCCACTTTGTTTAAAATATTTTAAAAAATTGCATCCGTAACATAAGTCGTTATATTTTATTATATTTAATGATTAATTAAATTGTACGTTACGTATTTTGTGCCAAATATTTGATTATAAGGAAGAAATGTTAATGTATAATGTTTAATTAAGAAAATAACATTTTGTACTACGCACTTATTGATTAACAAACGTGCCCATCGACGATGCATGCCGACCCACGGAACAATTTAGTATGGGCCACCGGCGGTTCATGCCGCAGTAGGGAACAGACAAGGATGGGCTATCGGTGAGTCAGGCCGGAGTCAACGTGTTAAATTACAGTGTCTATAAATATATGGACGACTGGGAAGAAACGCATACGATACATTATCAAGGTAGGAGAAATTAACGAAGATAATAAGGTAGTGTCGCTCCGATCAACCGTACGAAACTACTTGCACGCTCCAGGTTTGTCGCCCCGGAACTGTAGGTATGTATACAGTCTATCATATAGAATAACGAAGAAGTTAATATGATATTGTCGTAAACGTACAAACAAATAATTACAAATGCACTTTTACTAAGGAATACAATTTTTTATAATAAAAATCGAAAATATGGTAAGAAATCCAAACTATCAAAATAGTAAGTTACAGTATGTATATATAAATAGAAAATTGGGAGAAAAATGCATACGGTACTATATCAGGGCTAAAGAAGTTAACGAATATCATACAGTAGTGACACTCAGATATACGAAGTGCAAATGCAAGAAAACTCCAGGAGTGTCGATCCGGAAGCGTTGTTTCAAATATAGATAATCATATAATATAACAACATTTCTAACAATATATTGTCATAAACGTAAACTGAACTAATTTAAGAGACACTTTTACTATGGTTAATTGTTTATTAAATTAAAAATTGCAAATTTGGAAAAAATTGAAAATATCATAATAGTCAATTACAATATGCATAGATATATGTATGACTGACAAAAATGCACTGGGAACAGTATCATGGTTAAAGTAGTTATCGAAGTCCATCGAGTATGCTGCTTCGATCGGCCGTACGCAACTGCAAGTCCATTCCAGCCGTGTCGGAATGCGATCGTAGGTGCGCTTAAAGACAATCATATAAGGTAATAAAGAATTTGACAAAATATTGTCATGAACGTAGGCTCTACTAATGCGAAGGCAATTTTCCTGTGCAGTACAATTTTTTAACTTAAGAATTGGAAATTTTGAAAAAAATCCAAATCATCATATCAGTAAATTAAAGTATGTATAAATAAATGGCGCACTGGGAAAAAATGACTACGCTACAAATACAAGTATAATCAAATTAACGAAGACCATTCGCTAGAGAGACTCCGATCTGTCGTACATAAGGACAGATCCTCGCCAGTTGCGTCGCTCCAGAAGCGTAGGTACGGATAGAGACAATACTGTGAAATAACCTGGAAGATAACAAAATATTGTCATAACCGTACATTCAACTAATTCCAAAGTCACGTTTACTAAGATCTACAATTTTTGAAATTAATGATTAGAAATTATGAAAAAAAATCGAAAATATCATACCAGTATATCACAGTACGAGTATTCAAGTGAAAGACTGGGAAAGAGCGCACAACGGTACACAATCAAGGTTGTAGAAAATAACGAACACCATCCAGTAGTGTCGCTTCCATCGTCGTACGGAACAACAAGGCCACTCCAGCCGTCTCGCTCCTGCGGCATAGCTATGTATACAGACAATCATATAAAATAACAATGAGCGTTATAGCATAATGTCATAAACGTACATTCAACAGTTTCCAAGGATAATTTTTCAAAGGAAAACAATTTTTCGGATTAAAAATTGTAAATATACAAGGAAATCGAAATTATCTAACCCGTAAGCTACAGTCCGTATGAATTAATGGAAAACTGCGGAAAGGTGCATACTGTACAATACCAAGGTTGGTGGAATAATCGAACATCATCCAGTAATATCGCTCCGATCTACCGATCGCAGCTGCAAGACGACCGCACCCGTATCGATCGGGAAGCGTAGGAACGTATACAGAAAATCATACATAACAACAACAAATTTAGCAAAATATCGCGATACACGTACACACAAATAATTCCAACGATACTTTGTCCTAAAAAATAAAATGCTTGAATTTAAGAATTGGGAATTACGGAAATGTCGAAAATGTCACAATAGTATGTTGCAGTCTGTAGAAAAAGATAGAAGACTAGGAAAGAATGCAAACGCAATAATATTAAGGTTATAGAAATAAACAAGGACCATTCAGCAGTGTCGCTGCGATCAAATGATCGTTACAACAACC
Organism: Lasioglossum baleicum; assembly: GCF_051020765.1. Taxonomy (NCBI): domain Eukaryota; kingdom Metazoa; phylum Arthropoda; class Insecta; order Hymenoptera; family Halictidae; genus Lasioglossum; species Lasioglossum baleicum. The sequence goes on from NW_027469279.1 coordinate 103,325, forward strand.
ACCAATCCAGCCAGGTCGCTCAGGAAGCGTAGGTACGCATAGAGGCAGTCCTATAAAATGATTAAAAATTCAACAAAGCAATGCCGAAAACGTACACTCTACTAATTGGAAGGTACTTTTCTTAAAGGATATAATTTTTAAAACTAAAAATTGCAAATTTGGAGAAAAATCGATAGTATCGTTACAGTAAATTACAATATGTGTAAATTAATGGATGACTGTGGAAAAATGCATACGGTGCAGTATCAAGGTTAAACAAATTAACGAAGATCATACAGCAGTGCCGCTTCGATCTGTCGTACGCAACTACAAGACCTCACCAGTAGTGTCGCTCCGGAAGCGTAGGTACGCATAGAGACAATCATATGAAATAGCAATAAGTTTAACGAAATATCGTCACAAATGTACTCAACTAATCCCAAAAGCAGTTTCACTAAGAGAGACAATTTTCATAAATAAAGACTGAAAATTTAAAAAAAAGAATCGTAGATATCGGAACAGCAAATTACAGAATGTATAAATAAATGGAAAGCTGGGAAAAATTGCGTACGGCACAAAATCAAGGATAATGAAATTAACTAATACCATCCAGTAGTACCGCTAGGTTTGCCGTAGGCATCTACAAGACCTCGCATGTCCTGTCGCTCCGACAGCGTAGGTACGTTTTCCGACATTCATATAGAATAACAATATGTTTAACAAAACAATGTCATGAAAGTAAATTCGACTAATTCAAAAAACACTGTTACTGAGAAATACAATTTTCTATAGCAAAAATTGAAAATTTTGAATGGAGTCAAAAATATTGTAACATTAAATAACAGAATGAATAAATGAATGGAAAAATTGGAGAAAGATGTATATGGTTCAATAGGATGGTAACAGAAATTAATGAAGGCCACCCAGTACACCGCAACGATCTGCCGTCAGCAACTACAAGACATCACCAGCCGTGTAGCTCTGGCACGGTAGGTTCGTATAGAGAAAATCTTAGAAAATAAAATGAGTTCATCGGAATAATGTCATAAACGAATACACAACTAATTCCAAAGACTTTATTACTGAGATATACTATTTCTTAAAATATAAATTCAAAATTATGAAAAAAATCGAAAATATCATGTCAGTACATTACAGTATTTGTAACCATATAAAATTGAGAAAGAATGCATATGGTACAATATTATGGTTAATGAAATTAATGAAGACCAAACAGTATGCCACTGTGACCTACTGAAAGCAACTAGGAGTCCGAACTAGTCTTGTCGCTCATGACTGCATTGGTACGTATCGATACAATCATAAACTATAACAAGGAATTTAACAATTTTTACAGTACAGTAAGTAACAGCATGTGTAAATAAATAGAAGACTGGGAAAAATTCATACGGCACAATATCAATGCCAAACAAAATAGCGAAGGCCATCCAGTAGTGCCACTCTCATCTGCCACACGCAGCTGCAAGAGTCAGTCGTGTCGCCACGACTGCGGAGGTACGCATACAAACAGTCATATAAAATGACAATAAGTGTAACTTAATATCGTCATAAACGTACGCTCAACTAATTCTAATGACGCTTTCCCCAAATAATGCAATATTTGTATTTAAAAATTGGAAATTTCGAAAGAAATCGAAAATATCATAAGAGTAAATTATAGTTCATACAAATAAGTAGAAAACATTGGATAATGCATACTGTACAAAATCAAGGTATCTGAAATTAGCGAAGATCCTACAGTAGTGCGGCTTCTATCTACCGAACGCAACTGCACGACCACACCAGCTGCGTCGCTAATGATGCGTAGTTATGTATATAAACAATCATATAAAATACCTATCACTTTATCGAAGTGATGTCACAAACGTAGACTCAACTAATTGCATTGACACTATTATTAAGAAATAAAATTTCATAAAATGAGAATTGAAAACTTTGTAAGAAATCGAAGATATCATAAAGCAAATTACAATATTTGTAAATAAACAGAAAATTGCGAAAGAATGCATACGGTACGATATCATGGTTAAACAAATTAACGAAGCCCGTATAGTCTGCCGCTCCGATATGGCATACGCAACTGCAAAAACCACTCCAGCCGTGTCGCACCGGACGCGTTGGGACGCATTCAGTGCAATCACATAAAAGAAAAATAAGTTTCATAAAACAGTGTCTTATGCATGTACTCATCTTACTCCGAAGACAAGTTTACTAAGTAACACAATTTTTTAAACTAAAAAATAAAAATTTTTGAAAGAATTGCTAACATCGAAACAGTGAATTACAGTATGTATATGTAAATCAAAATCTGGGGAAAGTGCATTCGGTGCAATATTAATGTTAATGAAATTAACAAAAACCATACTGTGGTGTCGCTCCGATCTCCCACAAACAACTTTGAGACAACTCCAGGCCTTTCGCATCGGTATCGATGGTACATATGGAGACAATCATATAAAACAACAAGGAATATAACAAAATATTGTCACAAACGCATGCTCATCAAATTCTAAATGTACTTTTCATATATGACATAATTTCTGAAATTAAAGCTTGAAATTTTGAAAAAAATAGGATATATCGTAACACTATATTACAGTATGCATAAATAAATGGAATACTGGGAATAGTGCACACGGAACATAAGGGTTAAGGAAAATAACAACGTCAATACAGTACGCTTGCTCCGATCTGCCGAACGCAACAACAAGACAACGCCAGTTGTGTCTCTCCGGATGCGTAGGTTCGTATAAAGGCAGTTATGTAAAATAACAATGTGTTTTAGAAGATACTGTCCTAAACATACACTCAAATAATTCCAACGGCACTTTTCCAAAAAATTCAATTTTCCAAATTAAAAATTGGAAATTATGAGAAATAACGAGTATGTCATGCAGTAAATCGCAGTATGTATCAATAAATGGAAAGTTGCGGAAGAATGCATACGGTGCAATATCTATGGTAAAAAATCTAGCGGAGGTCATGCACTAGCGTCGCTAAAATGGACCGAATGCAGCAACAAGCGACTCCAACCACGTACGACCGGATGCGTAGCTACGTATACAAACAATGGTATAAAATAACAACAATTTTAACAAAATAATGTCATAAACGTACGCTCAACTTATTCCATAGGCACTTTGACTGAGAACTAACATTTTTTAAAATAAAAATTGAAAATTTTGATGAAAATCGAAAATATCATAACAGAAAATCAGAATACCTGTAAATAAATAGAAAACTGCGAAAAAATGCATACGGCTCAAAACCAAGGTTACAGAAATTAAAGAGGACCATCCAGTTGTGTCACTCCGATCTGGTGTACGCGACTACCAAACGTCACCACTCGTGTAGCTCTGGCAGCTTAGGAACGTATAGAGACAATCGTATAAAGTGACAATAATTTCAACAAAATATTTTCATGAACGTGCACTCATTTAATTATAAATACACTTTTACTGAAGGAAATACAACTTTTTAAAATACAAATTGAAAATGTAGATGAAAATTGAAATTATCATAACAGGAAATTGCAATATTTATAAATAAATGTAAAACCGCGAAACCGCGAAAGAATGTATTCGGTACAATAGAATGTTAAAGAGATCGCCAGTCGTGTCGTTCGGGCAGCGAACGTACAAATACAGAACATATAACATAGCAGTAAGTATAACAAAATATTGTCATAAACGTACACTCAACTAATTCGAAGGTACTATTCTTAAATAATACAATTTTTAAATGTAAAAATTAGAAATTTTGAAAAAAATCGAAAATATCATAACCGCATATTACAGAATCTATAGATAAATGGAAAACTGGGATGAATGCATGCGTTAGAATATCAAGGTGGGATGAAATTATCGAAGACCATTCAGTAGCGCCGCTCCGTTCCATCGAACGCAACTACGAGACCAATCCAATCGTGTCGCACAGGAAGCGTAAGTAGGTATATAGACAATCATATAAAATAAATATAAGTTTTACAAAATATTGTAATAATCGTACACTCAACTAATTCCAAAGGCACTGCTAGCACGAGAAACAGTTTTTTTAAACTAAAAATTGCAAATTTTTTTAAAATTCGAAAATATCATAAAGTAAATTACAGCAATTATAAATAACTACAAAGCTGTGGAAGAATTTATACGGTACAATATTGTGATTAATGAAATGAAAGAAGAACTTCCAGTTTCGATCTGCAGTACACACCTGCAAGACCACACCAGTCCTGTCGCTCTGACAGCGTAGGTACGTATACTGACAAACACATAAACTATCAGGGAATTTAACATGGTATTGACATTATCGATCACACAAATATTTGTAACGACCATATTTATTAGGAAATACAATTTTTTAATCTAAAAATTAAAAATTATGAAAAAGAATAGAAAATATCACAACAGTAAAGAACATAATGTATAAATGAATGAAAAATTTGGGAGAAAATGCATACCGTGTCAAATCATGGCTAACGAAATTGAGGAAGACCATCCAGTATGCCGCTCCGATTTGCTGTACGCGCCGACAAGTCCAGACCAGCCGTGCTCCTCCGGCAACGTAAGTACATATAGAGAGTATCATATAAAGCATCACTAAGTGTTACAAAATAATGTCCTGAACGCACAGTCGACGAACTATAAAGACACAATTACATGAAGGTTAAATTTCTTTCACTATAAATTGAAAATTTCGGAAAAACTGTAAATATCATAATAGCAAAGTTTAGTGTATAGAAATAAATAGAAAACTGCGCAAGAATGCATGTGGTACAGTATTGTGATTAGTTAAATAATCAGAGAGCACACAGCAGTGTCGCCCCGATCTAACGAACCCTACTACATTTGCACTGCAGCTGTGACGCTTCAGAAGCGTAGGTACGCATAGAGACAATCCTGTAGCATAACCAAGAATTTAACAAAATATTGTCATAGAGGTACACTCAAACATTTCGAAGAACCTTTTCCTAAGAAATACAATTACTTTCACTAAAGATAGGATATTTTGAAGTAATCGAAAAATCATAACAGTAAATTACAGCATGTGTAGATAAATATAAAACTGCGATAGATTGCATACGGTATAGTATTGTAGTTAATGAAATCAACGAAGGCCGTCCAGTAGCGCCGGACCGTTCTGTCCTACGCAACTCCAAGAACTCGCAAGTATTGCCCGTCCTACACCGTAGATTCGCTTGCAGGCAATAATAGCAAGATACAGAAACGTGAAATAAAAATAAATTTAACAATATAATATAATAAACGAACACTCACATAATACCAAAGACACTTTTACTGATAAATATAACTTTTTAAACAAGAAATAGAAACTTTTGAAAAAAAGAATCCAAAATATCCAAGCAGTAAATGACAGTGAGTAGAAGTAAATAGAAATCTGCGAAGGCATACAACGGTACAACCTAGAATTTAAGGAATTAAGAGAGACCACATACCAGCGTCGCATCTATCTTGTGAGCGCAAACTACAACATATCTCTAGCCGTGTCGTTTCGGAAGTGCAGGTTCGTACACAGACTATCGCATAAAATAACATTAAGATTAACAAAATAATGTAAGATGCGTACAATCAACTAATTCTGATGACACGTTAATAAGGAATACAATTTTTTTAAATAAAAATTGAAAATTTCTTGTGCAAAATTAGCTCGATTGATATTTTCGGCTAGTATAGTGGTGAGCTAATTTTGTTGCATATATAAAATGAAGATTTGATCAATTGAAAATTTTTAGATTTTATCGTACAAAATTAGTTCTATTGATATTTTCGACTAGTAGTGGTGAGCTAATTTTATTGCGTATATTATACGAAAATTTGTTGTATTGAAATTTTTTAGATTTTATCGTACAAAATTAGCTCTATTGATATTTGCGACTAGTATTGTGGTGAGCTAATTTTATTGCATATATAATATGAAAATTTATTATATTGAAAATTTTGGATTTTATGGTGTAAAATTAGCTCTACTTATATTTTCGACTAGTATGGTGGTGAGTTAATTTTATTGTATATATAATATGTAAATTTGTTCGATTGAAATTTTTTATTGTTGACAAATTTCATTATAATTTTAAATATTAATAGGCAAATAATTAAGCCTATAGATTCATAATCTATCGATATATTATAAGATAATATTTTATATGAAATTTATATTTAATAAATAATTTTATATTAATATAAGAAATAATTAATTTTATACTATTTTAGGCGAGTAGTATAGATTTAACTTTATACTATTATAATTAATTTTATATTATTTTAGTCGAGTAGTATAGATTTCAATTTATACTATTATAATTAATTTGATACTATTTTAGTCTAGTAGTATAGATTTAATTTTATATTATTATAAATAATTTTATTCTATATTAATACTATAGGTTTAATTTTATACTATTTTAGTCGAGTATTAAAGATTTAATTTCATATTATTATAAATAATTAATTTTATACCATTTTGTTCGTGTGGTATAGATTTTGCTTTATATTATTATAAATAACTAATTTTACACTATTTTAGTTGAGTAGTATAGGTTTAATTTTACACTATTATTATAAATAACTAATTTTATACTATTTTAATAGTATAGAATTAATTTTATATTATTATAATTAATTTTGTACTATTTCAACAGTATATATTTAATTTCACATTATTATTATTAATTTTATACTACCTTAGTCCAGTAGTATAGATTTAATTTTTTACTATTGTTATAAATAATTAATTTTAATATATAATTTATAAATTTTGTAGGTTTTGAATATCATTTGTCCAAGGATACGAAACATATAAATATTAAAAATATATTTTAATATTTTATAGGTTTTAACTTTAATTTATTTAAGAATATAAAATTTATAAATATTAAAAATAAATTTTAATATTTTGTAGGGTTTAGGTTCTAAATTCAATTTATTTATGAATATAAAATTATTTATTTTATTATTTCATATATTTTTTTATTTAATTTGTTCACAATAATTTATTATATATGTAATAATATGTCAGATAAAAGGAATATTTTGATAAAATAATTATGTAAATTTATTTACTACTATTAGTTACAAAAGTATTGAAATAATATTAAAAATTAAACTATAATTTAATTTTGAATAAATTATATAAATTAATTTTAAGAAATAAATCCATAAATTTTATAATTAAATTTTTATTTTACATTTATTTTTTTTATTATTATCAAATGTTATTTCAAAGTGATTTATTTTTGAGATGGTAATATTTATTAGAATTAGAGTAATTAATTTAAATTCTAATAGTAACTTATCAAGTTTAATGATTTTTTGTATATCAATTACTTCTGGAATTTTTATTGGTAATTTTTATAATAAATTTTAAAAATTTGGTTGAAATAATTTATTTAAGAAATTTATTAAATTATTTTTTATTTATTACATTCATAATAAAATTAGGATTATTTTCTTTTCATTTTTAATAATTAAATCTTATGAATTAATAAATTGGAATTGTATTTCTTTATCTTCAACTTTAATAAAATTTATTACTTTAAATTTTTATTGTTTAATTTTAAAATTAGATTATAAAATAATTTTGTTTGGAATTCTTCGAATTTTATATTTATCTATTTATATATTAAAATTAATTAATATAAGAAAAAATTAATAGATGTTCAATTATAATGTTAAATTATATATTAATAAATTGTTTATTACATTAATGAAAAATATATATTTTTATTAATGTTATTTTATATATTAATTATTTATATGTTATTATTTATATTATATAAGTATGAATTTATAGATAATAATTTAAATATTTTTATACTAAATTATAAAAATAATTTAATTATTTTATTTATATTAATTTTATTAATTTATTCAATTTTACAAATTTTTTTTCTTTATTATTAAATGATTATTGATTAAAAATTTTATATTTATTACTGAATATAATATATTTATTAGATTTATAATTTTACTAATTAGAAATGTTTATTTATATTGTTATATAAAGTTTAATATATCTTTATTTATAAATATAAATTTTTACTTTAAAGAATTTGTTATTAGTTATAATTTTTAGTTTAATTTTTTGATATTATTTTTTTTTTATACTTAATATTTTGATAGTATTTATGTTTAATATATTATAAATATTAAATAACTAATATATTTCATTTACATAATTTAAAATTTGCAATTTAATGTTTTCTTAAGCTATAATTAAAAATTAGAAAATATAAAAAGTATTATGTTTGATAAATGAAATGAATTGTCAATTTATTAAAAAATTTAACATTTTTTAATACTATAAAAATTTTAAGCTAAATTAACATCTATTGATTTTGAAAATTAAAAATAAATTTAATTTAAATTTTAATTAAATGATTAATATCACAAAATCGTAAGGATATTATCATTCTTTTCTTTACATTAGCTATATGATCAGGAATAATTGGTTCTTCTTTAAGATTTTTAATTCGCGTAGAATTATGTATTCTTGGAATGTTTTTAAATAATGATATATTATATAATTCTTTAGTTTCAAGTCATGCATTTTTAATAATTTTGTTTATAGTTATGCGTTTTTTAATTGGAGGATTTGGTAATTGATTAATTCCTTTAATATTAAGATCACCTGATATATCATTTCCTCCAATAAATAATATTAGATTCTGATTATTACCTCCTTCATTATTATAATTATTAACTAAAAGATTTTTTAATTTCATACCTGGAACTGGTTGAACTGTATAACCTCCGTTATCTAATTATGTTTTTCATTCATCTCCGTCTGTAGATTTAAAATTTTTTCTCTACGTATGTCTGGTATTTCATCACGTATAGAAGAGATAAATTTAATAACGACAATTATATGATTAAAAAACTTTGGATTAGAATTAAATAAAATACCTTTATTTCCGTGATCTGTTTTTTTTACAATAATTTTATTATTATTATCATTACCTGTGTTAGCAGGAGCTATTACAATATTAATATTTGAACGTAATTTTAATACATATTTTTTTGATCCTATAGTAGGAGGAGATCCTGTATTATATCAACATTTATTTTGATTTTTTGGTCATCTAGAAGTTTATATTTTAATTTTACCTGGCTTTGGATTAATTTCTCAGATTATTATGAATGAATGTGGTAAAAATGAGGTATTTGGAAATCTAGAAAAAATTTATGCAATATTAGGAATTGGATTTTTAGATTTTATTGTTTGAACTCATCATATATTTACTATTGGATTAGATGTAGATACTCGTGCTTATTTTACTTCGGCATATATGATTATTGCTGTTCCTACTGGTATTAATGTTTTTAGATGATTAGCAACCAATAATGGTCCAAAATTTAAAATAAATAATTCCATTGTATGATCTTTAGGTTTTATTTTATGATATACAATTGGAGGATTAACAGGAATTATATTATCTAATTTATCTAGTGATATTACTTTACATGATACATATTATGTTGTTGCTCATTTTCATTATGTTTTATCAATAGGAGATCTTTTTCTATTATTCCAAGATTTAATTACTGATATCCTTTAATTACTGGTTTAATATTAAATAAAAAATTATTAGTTTATCAATTTTTAATAATATTTATTGGAGTAAATATAACATATTTTAGTTTTAATAGGAATACCTCGACGTTATTCTGATTATCCTGATTCATATTATTGTTGAAAGTTATTATCTTCAATTGGTTCTATTATTTCATTGAACAGAATAATTTTTTTATTATTTTTAACTTTATAAAGTTTAATTTGTAAACGTTTATTATTATTTAAATTTCTTCAATTTTCTTTAAAAAGATTAATAAATTATCCTCCATTAGATCATTCATTTAATGTGTGTAGAATTTTAATAATTAAAAAATTTTTAATATGGCAGAAAATTGCAGTGAATTTAAAATTCAATTATATAAAATTTAATTTTATTATTAAAAATAGCAACACGAAATATATTTTTTTTTTAACATTCAAATTCGTTTTATTCTGATAATTTCAGTTATTTACTTAATTTTATTATAATGTTTGTATTAATAATTATTGTTTTTACTTCGTATTTATCTGTTGATATTTTAAATAACAAATTTATTAATTTATATTTATTAAAAATCATTTAATTGAGGTAATTTGAACAATTACTCCAATAACGATTTTGTCATTTATTTATTTTTCATCTTTAAAGATTTTATATTTCATTGATGACTTAATAGATCAATATTTCAAATCAATATTAATGTATGAATCAATAAATCAATTTCGATAATTAGGTACAGATAATCGAATAGTTATTCCTATAAAATTTCCTTTACGTTTATTAGTTACATCAACTGATGTGATTCATTCTTGAACTGTACCACACTTAAGTATTAAAATTTTATATAAACAACATAAAAAATTGGAATTCATATTCACTAAATTTATTAAGAATAAATTACCACTAATTTGGTTTCAATTAAATAAAATATATATTATTATATTATATATCTTTTATTTCTCAAATCAATATTTTCTTCAAACTATTTCAATTTTATTAATGTAATCAATTAAAATATTCATATATTCATTCAATTAATAAAATAATAAGTAAAATAATTTTTAAAAATTAATAATTCTATATAATACTTTATATTATATAGAATACATATAATGTATTTAATTGAAAGCAAATTAGAGGTAATTTATTGGATTATATATATATATAATTTAACAACTTATATAAATATAAAAAAGTAAAAATTTTACATTTCATTTCGACTTAAAAATTTGATTTATAAAACATCTTATATATAATATACTAATAAATAAATAATTTAATTAAAAATATTAATAATATAAATATAAAAATTAATAATATAATAAATTTATAATTAAAGCAGATATTTATTTTATTTAATAATAATCTAAATTTACTTGTAATTAATTCTACAGTAATTTTTTCAGGTATGATTTCATATAAATAAACATATTGTAGAGATTTTAAATAAGACTTTTTATAAATTAAATTTAAATGTATAAAATTATAATAAAATATTATAATATTTTTTTACATATCAATTTATTTAAAATTATATTTTTAAAACATCTTAATATGAATATTTTAAAAATTAATATTTTTATAAAAGAATTTCAAATTATAGTTTCTAACATAAACATTAAATTAAATATAATTTTACTTTAAAAAATTCTAAAAATTATTATAATTAATATACAAAAATTTATTAAATTATCTTCGTTAATAAGAATTAAATTTAAATTTAAATTTTTATTTAATAAAATTATTATAATTCGAAAAGGATATAGAATATTTGATAATGTTCTAATAATTACATTTAAATTTCTAAAAAAATTTATTTTTGAAATAAAATAGCATTCAATTATTAAATCTTTAGAATATAGTCCAGCTAGAAAACGAAAACCTATTAAACTAAATATAGAAAATACATAAATTAATCTTCTTATTGGATAAATATAAAATATTCCATTATCAAATTTATAAGTTTGATTATTACGTAAATAATGGATATAACTTCCTACGCATGTAAATATTAAAGATTTAAATATTGCATGAATAAATAAATGTGAAAAAGCTAAATCCATTAATTATGAAAATAAAATTCGTATTGTGAAACTTAATTGACTTGAAGTAGAATATGCAACAATTTTTTTCATATCTAATTGAAAATTTGCAGACATACCTGAATACAATATTGTTGATCTAGATATAGATAAAGTAAAATTTTTATAATTCATTTCAAATAATTCTAAATGTCGAAATAATAAATATACACCTGCTGTTACTAATATTGAAGAATGAACTAAAGATGAAACTGTTGATGGAGCTGTTATAGCAATTGGTAATCATGTTCAAAATGGAATTTGTGCTCTTTTAGTATAAATTATTATAATAAATAAAATTATTATTAAATCATTAAATTTATATAGTAATAAATTTCATCTACCAAATATTATTAATATATTATTATTATAGAAATTAATGTTAATGAAGGACAATCACCTAAACGATTTAAAATAGTTGTTAATATTCCTGAATTCAAAGGCTTATTTTTTTGATAATAATTAATTAAACAATAAAAAATTAATCCTAATCCATCTAAACCAATTATAATAGTTAATATATTAAAACTAATAATTAAAAAATATACAGAAATTAAAAATAATATTATTAAATAAAAAAATTGTTTAATTAAAAAATTTTCTAAATTTACATAACCAATTCTATATAATAAAATTATTGATCTAATTAATGATACTAAAAATAAGAATATTATTCTTATTGAATCTAAATAAATTATAAAATTAAATTTTATAGAATTTAATCGAAAAATATCTCATTATATAATAATAATATTATTAATTAATAAATAATAAAAATTTAATATGAAAAAAGTAAACATTAAAAAAAAAATTCTATAAATACATAAATTAATAATAATTTAAAATTAATATTTTATTAATAAAATTTATTTTTAAAATCAATATTTTGTCATTATTTAAATTTAAAATAAAATTAATTTAAACACAAAAAAATTTAAAGGAATTCAATTTATTATTGAGGTAAAATAATTAATTAATTTACCATTTAATAAATTAAATTTAAAGTAACAATTACCATTACTAATAAATGAGAAAAATAAATCGTATAAATAAATCTTAATCAACAATATAAAAATAGTGTTAATAATAAAACTTATATCTAATTGACTTAATATATAATTCTTAAAATTAATATACCTGAAATTCTAATTATTAAAATATAATTATTTATTTTGAAAAAATAATATTTTAAATTAAATAATAACCGTAATAATCCATAACTACCTAATTTTAATATAATTCATACTAAAATTATTGAACCATAAAACGGTACTTCAACATGAGCTTTTAATAATAAAGAATGTATTACATACATATGAATTTTAACTAAAAACGATAGAAATATATAAATAAATATAAATATTGAAATATAATCATTAGTTAATTCTATTAATTCAAAATTTAAACTATTATTTTTTATATATAAATATAAAATAATAAATAATAAAGGAAATGAAAAAATTAAATTTAAATAATATATTTAAATTTTAAAAAATTAGTGAAAAAATTCATATAGTTGAAATTTATAAATAAAAAGATTAAAATTTTAATCTTAAATATATAATAATAAATCTTAAATCTAATCAATTTAATTTTATTATTATAAAAAAAGGTATTAAGAATAATGAATTGTAATGTAAAATTAACGTAATTTTAGACAAAAAAATATTAATAACGAAATTAATAATTCATTCATTTAAAAATTTTAATTAATTAATCTAATTAATTTAATTTTTTGATGACAATATATATAATTTAATCTTATTGTTAAAGATAATCCTAAAATTGCTTCTCCTATTGAATAAATTAAATATGTTAAATATATCCATCTATTATTATCATATAATAAATATATTAAAATAGTGAATGAAATATATTCAATTAAAATTAAAAATATTTATAAATAATTATTAAAATAAAATAATATAATGAATGTAAATAATGAAATAATAATTATAATTTCAGCAATTATATTATTAATACATTAAAAACATTAATTTCGTAAATTAATATTAATAATTAATTATTTAAGGCAAAATTATATTTTTGTATCAATAAAATTCAAAATATTTCTTAATAAAATTATTATAGTATCCAAAACTATTGTTTTTAATAAACTATTTTGTGAAAATTAAATTAAGTACTAATATTAATATACATACAATATAAATATAGCATATAATAATTATAATAAATATAATAGTAATAAATTTGACATCATTAATTATATCATTTTTTATTATAAATTTCATGATAGAAATTAATAATATTTATTCTCCTATAAAATATTTATTATTGTTTTCAATTTATTCAATAAGAATATTATTTTTTAATAATTGTCTTAATTATAATATATTTTATATATAAACTTATTACATCTATAATTATTAATATTTCAGGTATTATAAATAGTTTATCATATTTTATTACTTTATTATATTTACCAAAGTTTAAATTTAATAAAATTAATATTCTATGATTATTTATTAATTGATTACTAATTTATATATATATATATATATATATATATATATATATATATGTATATATATATAAATTAATACTTATCTAAGAATTACTTATTTAATAATTTAAATTTAAATTTAAATAATAATTTTTTAATAATTATTGAAATAAAAAAATTTATTCAAATATGAATATATTATTTCTTATAATTATAATATTATTTATTACTTTATATTTTTCAGTTAAAATAACATCTATTATAAAAAAATGTTTACGAAAGAAATTAATATGAATAAATATAAAAAATCAAAAAGGAATAAGTCATTAAAATGTATTTTTAATTTTATTTATTTACCAACACTTAAAGCATTAATTATATATGAAATTATGGATTAGTCCTTGGTTTATTTTTATTAATTCAAATTATTTCAGGTTTTAATTTATCAATAAATTATTGTCCAAATATTAATTTAGCATTTATACAAATTTCTCATATTATAATAGATGTAAATTCTGGATGATTAATTCGATTAATTCATATAAATGGAGCATCCTTTTATTTTATAGTAATATATTTTCATATTCAACGAAATTTATTTGATTATTCATTTAAATTAAATATACATTGTAATACTGGAATTACAATTGTTTTCATATCAATAGTAACAGCATTTATAGGTTATGTTTTACCATGAGGACAAATATCTATTTGAGGAGCTACAGTAGTTAGAAATTTGGTATCAGCAATTCCTTATATTGGACAATTATTAGTGGAATGAATTTGAGGAGGATTCTCAATTATTAATTCAATATTAAATCGATTCTTTTCATTACACTTTATTTTACCATTAATTATAATAATAATAGTAATATTACATTTAATTACAGGATATTACAGGATCAGCAAATCCTGTAGGATCAAATAGAAATATTTATAAAATTTCTTTTTATCCCTACTTTATAATTAAATATTAATTAGGATTTATTATTATTCTAACTTTATTTATATTTATTAATATTCAATATCCTTATTATTTTGGAGATCCTGATAATTATAAAATAGCTAATTCAATAATTACACCAATTCATATTAAACTAGAATGATATTTTTTATTTGCTTATTCAATTTTACGATCAATTCCTAATAAATTAAGAGGAGTAATTAGATTAATATTTTCCATTACAATTTTATTTACATTACCTTTAATAAATAATAATTATTTTAAAAACTTAAAATATTATCCTATTAGACTATTCTATTATTGATATTTTATTAGTAATTTTTTAATATTAACATGATTAGGAGGACAAATAATTAAATATCCTTATACTAATTTAGATATTTTTTTTACTTTATCATATTTTTTATATTATATTATTTCATTTAAATTACATAGATTTTGAGATTATTGAATTTATTAAAGTTAATGAACTTGAATAAGTATATACTTTGAAAATATGTTACAAAAATTAAATTGTTTATTACCTTAAAACACAAATTATAATTTTTTTTATAAAATATATTAATATTATATAATTTATAATAATAATTAATATATCAGTTCAACAAAAACTTATTAACTGATCAAACCGAATACGTAATAATGTTAACTTTATTATCGCTTTATAATACCTATCGCCTACGCACGTGTTCACGCTGTGATAGCCGAAGTCGCAAGAAGCCAAAAAGGTAAGGGGGCGAGCATCCAACAAAAGGCCCCCGGTAGGTCGCGCCGGCGTCGCTGCCCTAAGGCCGGTTTCCATCGACCGCGATTATTTCCAACACTCCCTCTTAATCGCTAGTCGATAAAAATTCGCTTAACAATTTACTTCTTAAGTTTAATAGCTTAACACAGTTTTGATGTCTCGTTTTTAACAGTGACTTGGTTAATATGTCGGCTGCCATGTCATTTGTACACAGGTATTTGACATTAATTTCACCGTTCTCTTGAGCTTCGCGGGAGAAATGATATCTGATATCAATATGCTTGCTTCTTGGATGATGTACATTGTCTTTAGAAAGTCTTATTGCACCTTGATTGTCACAATATACAACAGACGCTTCGCGCACTAATTCGCCGAGCTTAAAGTCTCTTAACACTTTTCTTTGGTAAGTCAATTCTTTGGTAACTTCGGACAACGCGATATACTCGGCTTCCATTGTCGACAATGCAACGCATTTTTGCTTTTTCGTGCTCCAATTTATCGGGCCATTTGCTAACATTAAAACATAACCTGAGCATGAGTGTCTATCCGCGACATCGCCAGCCCAATCCGAATCTACGTACGCTTTCAGCTTCTGATTATTTTTGGAGTAAGTAATCGCATAATCTATCGTACCACGCAGGTATCTCAATACTCTTTTTGCTCTATTCCAGTGAACTAACAGCGGATTATTACAAAACCTACTTAAGACGCTTGCTGCAAATGCAATGTCCAGTCGTATCGTGTTCGCCAAATATATCAGCCCGCCTATTAATTCGCGATACGGTTTTCCTTCCATTTCAGACGACTCGTGTGCCTCTAAATTCGTTTCGCGCGGGTTTTCAAATCTTTCGTTCGCTTCCAATGGAGTTTCTAACGGTTTACAATTTTTCATATTAAATTTTGTTAATAAATCTTTGGTATAGGCCCTTTGAGATAAACTAATTTTTCCGGTTGCACCGTCCCTATCAATCTGTATTCCTAAAATATCCTTAGCTTCCCCTAAATCTTTCATCTTAAATCTAGCTTTTAACAATTTCTTCACGCTAATTATTTTATCAAGAGCTCTAGATCCTATTAGTATATCATCTACATAAATAACAATTATTACATCGCTGTGCGCGTCGACATATATGCATGGATTTGCCGTCGATCTTTTGAAGTTAATACTTATCAAGTAACTGCTTAATTCTTTATACCATTCCCGTCCGGCTTGTTTTAAACCATATAGTGGTCTGTTCAACTTGCATACTTTGTCCTTTTGACGGTTATCGAAGAACATCTGCGGTTGAACCATGTATATATCGTCCTCCAGTTTCCCTTGTACGTATGCCGTTACTACGTCCATCTGATGTAAGTACATCTCCATTTCTGCGCAGCATGCCAGGAACATTCTGATAGTATCATATCTCGCGACTGGAGCAAACACCTCCTCGTAGTCAATTCCTTTGGTTTGTTGATTTCCATGGGCTACCAGTCTCGCTTTATGAGTATTTATGAATCCGTCTCGATCCCTTTTTAACCTAAAGACCCATTTATTGGTTAGTATTTTTCTATTCTTTGGTCTACTTACCAGGTCCCACGTTTTATTTTCCATTAGGGAGGTGTACTCTTTTTCCATAGCTTGTAGTCACAAATCTCTGTCCGGGCTTTCCAGCGCCTTCCGCACAGTGTTCGGTGCCTCTTCTTCATCCCTTGATTCCTCATTCGCCGGATGGTACACCTTCTTTGGCCTGCCGCGATTTCCTGTCCGTATGAACGTCGGTCGTCCCCGACCTCGATTACTTGTCGTGGGCTTCTCTGCTCCCTCTTCATTGGCTGAGTCTCCAAACTCTTCCCCTTGTTCTTCCACTGATTCCTCATCTTCTGTTTCTTCGGTCTCAATCGGATTCATCGATTGAGTATTTAACGGCATCTCATAAGTTATTGTTTCGTCGTTCTTTTCTTTATCTTGCTCCGAATGATATTCTTGTTCTTCAATAAATCTGACATCTCTCCGCTTAATTACTGAGGTAGTTCCCTTTTCCCACAATCGGTAGGCTTTGGCTTCCTGCGAATAGCCAACTAAAATGTAATCTTTACCTTTTGGAGCAAATTTATTTGGTTGATACTTCTTTTCAAGAGCTATTACTCGGCTCCCAAAGGCTCTCATGAAACCTATATAAGGTTTTCTTCTCGTCCACATCTCATATGGAGTCATACTTCCTGTTATCTTAGTTGGGCAACGATTTCGGATATACGCCGCCATGCTGATAGCTTCGCCCCATAGGCTGTATGGTACTTTTGCTTGGGAGATCATACATCTCGCCATTTCCGTCAAGGTTCGGTTAGCTCTTTCAGCCACGCCATTTTGTTGGGGTGTGTATTCTGACGATAGCTGTCTGGTTATTCCTTCCTTCTTTAGGAATTGTGTCATTTCTGTTGACAAGTACTCTTTTGCATTATCTGTGCGTAATTTTCTTATCTTGCAACCAGTGGCCCTTTCTGCTTTAGCGTTGTATTCTGTAAAAGCATTGAATATGTCTGATTTTCTCTTCAACATAACGACCTCAATGTAACGTGTTTTGTCGTCAATAAACGTAGCGAAATATCTCGCCCCTCCTAATGATGTCACATGCATTGGTCCACATATATCACTGTGGATAAGGCCAAGTGTGTTACTCTCAATTGTGTTAGATGATTTGTATGGTAATTGGTGAATTTTGTTTCGACAGCAAACTTCACAGGTTATGTTCTCACGTTTTATTTCTCCATGCATTCCATCCACCAGGCCTTGATCTTTTAATTTCCTCACATCATCAAAATTTAGGTGACCCAACCTATGATGCCATTTTAATAATGCATTTTTAGCTGTTTTCGAAACTCCTGCAAATTCAAATGAGTTTTCATATACTAAATATAATCCATCTTTCATCTTTGCTTCCATGGCAATGGAAACATCTTTACGTTTTACTACAGCTTTATCTTTGAAAAAAATGACAGCGAATCCATGCTGGGTGATGCTAGATACAGATAAGAGATTATTTTTGAACTTTGGCACTAGCATTGTATTCCCTAAATTGAAACTGTTGACTTCTTCTTGTGACGTTGATACTTTGATACTTACTTCACCTTTTCCTACTGACTCAATACAATTTTCTGCAGCTGTATATATTTTTGTTCTCCCTTCTCCATTTAAACTGTTGAATTTTTCTTCGCTTTTACACATGTGGGCAGTGGCTCCGCTGTCTAAACACCATACTCCTGGATACCGCGATTCTGTATTTAATGCAATGGCTGTCATTGCTTCTTCTCTGTAATTTCTCCTATTCATTGGCTTTGATTGAGCTCTGCAGTTTCTTGCAAAGTGTCCCTTCCTTCCACATGTATAGCATGTATCGTTCTGTCTTCTGTTTTGTTGTTGGTCAGCTCTGTATCGTGGTTGCTCAGCTCTGTATCTGGGTTGGTCAGCTTTGTATCTTGTGTCTCCTTCCTTCGAGGGTCTTTTCTCCCTAAATGTTCTTCTGTTAGTCAGCAAAGCTCCCTCTGCATTGGGTTCATTTCTTTCACCCACTTCATTCTTTCTTATCTCTTCCTCTAGTAGCTTAATCTTCAATTCTTCTAGAGATGGTAATCTCTCCCTAGATTCCACTGCAATACAAAATGTTTCATACTCGTTTGATAGTGAGTTTAGCAATAATATGGGCAATACGTTATCTGGAAATCTTATTCCAGCCTCTTCTAGCTGTTCCAACATTTGAGAAAACTCATTTATGTATTCATTCATAGGTTGGTTTGGACTTTTTTTCATTTTGTATAACTTTCAAAAAATTGTACATTGTCTCATTGGGCCATGAGATTCATATACACCTCTTAATATTTCCCATATTTCCGCAGACGTAATAGCACGTTTGACGTAATTATACTGACTTGTGTGAATACTTAACATTATCAGGTCTTGTGCTTTTTCGTCCTTCGTAGTCCAGGCGCCATCTTCGGCTTCCGGTTTCGCTATGGATCCTATTACATATCCCCATAAATCGGTGTACCTTAGGATGCTCTTCATCTGTACTTTCCACGTTTCGTAGTTTGTATTGTTCAATTTTTCTATCTGATGAATATTTCCGGGATTCATGTCTGTTTTTTTTTTTTTTTTTTTTTTTTTACTAACACGTGTGTAACATAACCTCACTTTTACTTTCTTTTATGCAAATTCGCTTGCGCCACCTTTTCTTTTTTTTTTTTTTTTTTTTTTCAATAATTTATTATTTCCGTACCTGGGCCCATAACCTGTTAACTTTATTATCGCTTTATAATACCTATCGCCTACGCACGTGTTCACGCTGTGATAGCCGAAGTCGCAAGAAGCCAAAAAGGTAAGGGGGCGAGCATCCAACAAAAGGCCCCCGGTAGGTCGCGCCGGCGTCGCTGCCCTAAGGCCGGTTTCCATCGACCGCGATTATTTCCAACAAATAATAATGCTCGAATTCAAATGAATAAATTTAAATTTAATATATAAATGACAAAAAATATTAATTATCAATGATTATAATTAAAAAATATAATTACTAATAATAACCTTATAAATATTATATTTAAATATACCTATAAAAAAATTATTCTAATTATTCTTCTATGATATTCAATATTAAAACCTGAGACTAATTCTGATACTCCTTCAATTATATCAAAAGGTGTTCGACTTAAATCAACTAATAAACTGATAAAAGATATATAATATAAAGGATTAAGTAAAATAAAAAATATAACATTTAATTGATTTAATTTTAAATTCAGTGAAGAAAGCCTTTCTACTAAAAAAAAAATTAAAATTACCAAAAAATATTCTAATTTCAAATGAAATTATTTCAGCAATTGATCTAATAGAACCTAATATTGCATTATTATTATTTGAAAATCAACCAACTAAAAAAACTGAAAAATTATTAATCTCATAATAAAAAAAAACATAAATTATTGAATATTTATATTCAATAAATATATTTAAATTAATTCAAGGATAAATTAATCATAAAACAAAAGATAAAATAAATATAATTATTGGACAAATAATAACTGTTGAATTATAATTAAAAATAAATCATTCTTTAGTTAATAATTTTAAAGCATCTCCAAAAGTTTGTATTAAACCTAAAAATCCAATTTTATTTGGTCATTTTTGATATTGAATATAAGATAATAATTTACGTTCATATAAAGTTAAAAAAACAACCCTAATTAATAAAAAAATCACTATAACTAAAAAATTTAATATTCAGAAATAATAATTTTTATAAAATAAAATTATTATTTATTATACATCTGATATAATTTACTTAAACTCTAAATTTAAAACACTTTAATTTGTTAAAATAATTATATTTATTTTCATTTTTAAATATTTATTATATACAGTAAAATTATTTCCCATTGAAAGTCCTTTCGTACAACTAATTAATCAAATTATTATAGATGGAAACAGATCTGATTTACGTAGATTGGAACTCAAATCATGTAAGATTTTAAAAGTCGAACAGACTTAATTTTTAAATTTCTGCATTTAAAATATATCTTAATTCAACACCGAGGACGTAATCATCTTTTCTAATTTGTTCTTTAAAAAGAAATTACGCTGTTATCCCTATGGTAATTTATTTTTTATTTAATATTATTATATCAAATTTAAACATTTCCTTAAATCATAGATTAATTAATATTATAATATAAAGTTTAACAAATTTATAAATCCTCCCAATTAAATATTAATTTAATAATATTAATAAAATATGTTATTATTTGTTATAAATTTAATATAGAATTCTATAGGGTCTTATCGTCCGATAATCTAATTTTAGAATTTTAACTAAAAATATATATTAATCAATTATAAATGAGACAGTATATATTTCATTCAATCTTTCATTCCATCCCTTAATTAAGAGACAAATGATTATGCAACCTTAGTACAGTCAATATACTGCATCTATTTAAAAATTCATTCAGCAGATTTGACTTTAAATTAAATTCTAAAAGACATGTTTTCGATAAACAGGTGAATATATATATATAATATAAATTTGCCTAACTCCTTAATTGTAAATATTAATAACTAATTATATTTATATTAATAAATAATTACTAATTTAATCATCATAATACATTTTTATTAATTTAAAAACTTTTCTTGAAGTTGTTATATTAAATTATTAAATTTCTATAATTTCAATTTTAAATTATTATATATTTTTTATTAATAATTATTTTGAAATTAATAAACATAAAAAATAATAAATTTAAATTGTGATTTATAAATTTAAAGTTTATCGCATAAATTTTAAATATAAAAATTTTTATTATATATTAATTATATAATTAAAAAGAAATTAAATCTAAATATAATTTAATTTTTTAGAAACTCGATATCAATAAATTCGAATAGCATTTAATTTCTAATTGTAAATTTATAATTTTTATTCTACACAATAAATTATTTATATTTAGCTCATTTATTTTCGAGATAATTAAATATAATTAAATTAAATTAAGTAACCGTGATATAAAAGGTACAAAATAAATTTTATTTTATATTATATAAATTAAATTTCAATTCCATTACTTACTATATATTTAAATACAATTAATTCTAAATAAATACTTAAACATTTAATATTAATTATAATTTTAATTGTTATAAATCTATTTATAAATTAAAAAATAATTTATAAATTCAATAATTTTAAATGTAAAGTATTTATTTTATAAAAACTTAATTTAAATAAGTTAATATTAATTATAAAAATTAATAATTATTAAGTTTAAAATTTTACGAACTAAAAACACTTCCCAGTACTTTTACTTTGTTACGACGTATTCCATTTATAAAGAAATTCACGGGCAATTTGTACATCTTTTTTATTATATTCAGTATAAATAATTATTTATATTCACTATTAAATCCTCCTTCAAATTAATATTAGAATCAAATTATTCAAAATCAAATATTATCATAGCACATTTTATCTTAAATTTCCTCTATTCTGATTTGAATTTATATTATATCAAATTTTGATAAATTTATAGTTTATTATTTACAATAAATCTATGAACAACAATACATGAAGAAAATATTTAAGTATATCTTATCGTGGATTATCAAATTGATAAACAAGTTTTCCTAAATAAATAAAAAGACTGGAATATTATTTAATTTTAGTGATTTACATTTAATTATTAAATAATTAATTATTTTCTATAAAAGAGTACCTAATCCTGGCTTTTAATAAAATTTTTAAGATCTACTTAATTAAAAATTAAATTTAAATATAATTTAGAAATTTCATCTAAAAATTATTTATTTCATTAATTGACGAATATAAAATAAATAATTTCAATTGATTTAATTAATTTATAAAAACGGTTTAACCGCTATTGCTGGCTCTAAATTTATCTATCTCCGAATTAATTTTCAAATCTAATTTCCATTAATTGTTATAGAAATTAAATACTAAAATAAATATTTATTTTGAATATTGAATTTTTTTATATTATATTAATATTTAATATAAATTAAATATAAAATTTATTAGTTTAACTAATTATTAAAACAATTATAGAATTTTTATATATTATATTAAAAATTTATTAAAATTTCGATTTAAAACTTAATTTTAACCTAAAATTGCAAATTTTATACTGTAAATTATAACTAAAAGTCTATTTAAAATTTAAAATTTAATTTTATTCTTTTTTATGTAAAAAAAATATTTTATTTATAAGCTAAAATTTTATAATAATTATTGTACTTATAATTAATTTCATTAATTAATAATTACATACATTTATATTTATATATAAATTTTAAATAAATTATTATATATAATTAACAATCATTAATATTTAAAATTTTAAATATATAAATATCATTATTTTCATTTAAATTAAATTTTAAAACCAATAAATATTAAAATAATTAATTTGTAATATTTATTGGTTTTGTATCCTTAAAATTAATAAGCCTATAAATGTTAAAATAAATATTTTTTAACATTTATAGGTTTTGTATCCATAAATAAATTAAATTCAAAACCTATGAAATATTAAAATTAATTAATATTTATAGGTTTTGTATCCTTAAATAAAGTTATAAACCTATAAATAATAAAAATAAATTTAATTTAAAACCTATAAAATATTAAAAATAATTTTTAATATTTATAAATTTTATATCAAAATTAATTATTTATCACAATTGTATAAAATTAAATCTATACTACTCGACTGAAGTAGCACAAAATTAATAATAATAATGTGAAATTAAATATATACTATTAAAAGAGTATAAAATTAATTATAATAATGTAAAATTAAATCCATACTATTAAAATAGTATAAAATTAATTATATATGACAATAATATAAAATTAAATATATACTACTACAATTAAAATAGTATATAGTTAATTATTTGTAATAATATAAATTAAAATCTATACTATTAAAATAGTATAAAATTAATTATAATAGTATGGAATTAAATATATACCATTAAAATAGTATAAAATTAATTATAATAGTACAAAATTAAATCTATACTACTCGACTAAAATAGTATAAAATTAATTATAATAATATAAAATTATATCTATACTATTCGACTTAAGGAGCATAAAATTAATTATAATAATATAAAATTAAATCTAAGCTACTCGACTAAAATAGTATAGAATTAGTTATAACAGTATGAAATTAAATGTATATTATTACAATAGTATAAAATTAATTATTTATAATAATATGAAATTAAATCTATATTACTCGCCTAAAATAGTATAAAATTAAATCTATACTACTCGACTAAAATAGTATAAAATTAATTATAATAATATAAAATTATATCTATACTATTCGACTAAAGTAGCATAAAATTAATTATAATAATATAAAATTAAATCTAGGCTACTCGACTAAAATAGTATATAATTAGTTATAATAGTATGAAATTAAGTGTATATTATTACAATAGTATAAAATTAATTACTTATAATAATACAAAATTAAATCTATATTACTCGCCTGAAATAGTACAAAATTAAATCTGTACTACTGGACTAAAATAGTATAAAATTATTTTTTAATATACGAAATATAATATATAATATATATAATAAAAAATTTTGTAATAATAATTGAAAATTTCGATAAAGAATCGTAAATATCGAAACTGCAGGTTACAGTATGTATAAATAAATCGATACTGGGAACAAATGCGTACGGTACAATATCAAGGTTAAAGAAGTTAAAGAAGGCCGTCCGGTAGTGCCGATCTGTTCTGCCGTACACAACTAAAGACCTGCACAGCCGTGTCAAGTCGCGAGCGTAGGTACGCCTACAGACAACCATATAAAATAACAACAAACCTGACATGATATTGTCATGATCGTACACTCAACTATTTCCAAAGGCAGCTTTACTATGAAATACATTTTCTTACAATAGAAATCGAAAATTATGAAATGAAATCGAAATTAAGATAACAGGAAATAACAGAATGTATAAATAATTGGGAAAATTGATAAGAAATTCATACGGTGTAAAATCATGGTTACAGAAACTAACGAAGACCATCCAGAATGACGCTCCTAACTGGCGTACGCATCTACAAATCCAGTCCAGCCGTGTCACTTCGGCAACGTAAGTATATTTACAGACTACCATACAAAATAACAATTAGTTTAACATGATAATGCCATAAGGGTACAATCATCTAATTCCAAAGACACTTTTACTAAGGAATTCAATTCGCTAAATTAGAAATAGCACAATTTGAAAGAAATCGAAATTATTACTCCAGTAAATTGCTGTATCTAGAAATAAATAGAATATAGCAATGGAATACATATCGTACAATATCAAGCTTTAGTAAAATATGGAAGACAATCCAGTAGTGCCGCATCGTTCTAGTGTACGGAACTACGTGACCTCGGCGGCCGTGTCGCTCTGGCAATGTAGGTACGAAAACAGATAATCGTATAAAATAACACTAAGCTTAACAAAGCCCAACGAGTCTCGTCGCACCGCCAGTGTAGGTACATATACAGAAAGTCATGTAAAATAATATTAGTTTAACAAAAAATTGTTATAAGCGTACACTCAACAATATCCAAAGAAGCTTTTCCTAAGAAGTGCAATTTTTAAAATTAAAAATAGGACATTTTGTACAAAATCGAAAATGCCATAAGAATAAATTCCAGTATGCCGAAATACGTAGAAAAATGGCAGAAGTGCATAGGTCACACTGTCAAGATTAAAGAAATTAACGAAAACCATTCAGTATTGATGCTCTGATTTACTGTATGCAACTGCAACACCACCCTGACAATCATATAAAATAACAAAGAATTTAACAAGTTATCGACATAAACGTACACTGAACTAACTCCAACGCCACTTTTACGAAAAAATACATTATTTAAAATTATAAATTTCGAATTTCGAAAAAAAAATCGGATGTATCGTAACAATATGTCACATTATGTAGAAATAATTGGAAAGCAAAGCAAAAATGCATACGTTAAAATATCACGACCAATGAAATTAACGAAACCATTCCAGTATTGCGGCTCCGCGGTACCGTACGCAGCTACAAGTCCATTTCCGTCCTGTCGCCCCGTTGCGTCAATACGCATACATTGACGGCCATGGTCGAGTCGCACCGGTAAACCGTACGCAACAAGTCCACTCCCGCCGCGTCGCTGCGGAGGAGTATGTGCATATACAGAAAATAAATATAACATTACGGTAAGTATAACATAATAGTGTCATAAGCGTAAACTCAGCCAATTCAAAAGACGCTTTTACTAAGTAATACCATCTTTCATATTAAAAATCGGATATTTTGAAAACTAATCAAAATTGTCATAGCATTCCATTGCAGTTTGTGTAAATAAATGGTTGACTGTGAAAAGATGCATACTGTACAAAATCAAGGTTACAGATGTTAACTGAGACCATCCAGAAGTATCGCTTCTATCTACCGAAAGCAACTACAAGATCACTACAGCCGTGTCGCTCCTGCAGCGCAGGTACATATGGTGACAATCATATAAAATAACAAAGAAATTAACAAAATATTGCCATAAACGAACACTCAACTAATTCCATGGACACAATTACTCAGAAATACAATTTTTTATAATAAAAATTGAAAATTTTGAAAAAAATTGAAAATATCAATGCAATAAATAAGAGACTGAATAAATGAATGGAAGACTGCGAAAAAAATGCATACGGTACCATATCAAGGTTATAGAAATTAACAAACACCATCCAGTAGTGCCGCTCCAATCTGCTCTACGCAACCGCAATTCGTCGCCAGTCGTCCCGCTCCGGCATCGTAGTCACGTATACAGACCATGAGAGAATAACGTAAGATATAACAGACTATTATCAAAAACGTACTCGTAAGTAATTCCATAGAAATATTTCCTAAGAAATACAACATTTTAAATTAAAATTGGAAATTATGAAAAAAGTCGAAAAATCATAACAGTGAATTGCAGTAAGCAGAAGAAAATCGAAATTTGCGAAAGATTGCATGCGGTACAATATTGTGGTTAAAATGGTTTACGAAGATCATGCGGTATGCCGCTTCGATCCGGCATTCGCAACTACAAGACCTCTTCAGCCGTGTCGCTACAGCACCGAAGGTACGTATACAGACAACTGTGTAAAATGACAAAAAGCTTAACAAGATATTGTCATAAACATAAACTCAACAAATTCAAAAGGCGCGTATACTAAAGATTACAGGTCCTTGTATTTAAATTTATGAATTTTGAAACGAATTGAAGAAATCATAACAGTAAAATGCAGTATGTAGAAGTGAATAGAAAACTGCAAAAGAACGCATACGGCACAATCTTATGGATAAAGAAATAAACAAAGACCATCCAGTAGAGCCGCTTCCATCCGGCCGTACGCTACTACAAGACCTCGACAGTCTTCTCCCTCAAACAGCGTTGGTATATATATAGACCATCGTATAAAAAAAAATAAGTTTACCAAAATATTGACATATATGTACACTCATCTAATGCCAAAGACACTGTTACTACGAAACACTATCCTTTAAACTAAAAATTGAAGATACTGGGAAACATTGAATATATCATATCAGTAAATTACAGTTAGCTAAACTGCAAAGAAGACTGCAGCTGAGTCTCTGCAGTACAATATCCAGGTTATAGATGTTAACGAAGACCATACAGTAGCATCGCTCCGATCTACCAAACACAACTACGAGGTCATTCCTGTCGTGTCGTACTGGAAGCGTCGGAATGTACAGAGACTATCATATAAAATAACTATAAGTTTAACATAATATTATCATAAACGTAAACTCGACGAACCCAATAGACAATATTATTAAGGAATACAACTATCAAAATTGAAAATTGATAATTTTGAAAAAAAAATCGATGATATGAAAGCAGTAAATTACTGTATGATTAAATAAATAGATGACCGGGACTAAATGCATACCGTACAAAATTAAGTTTAACGAAATAAACTACGATCCTCCAGTAGTGCCGCTTCGATCTGTCGTACGCAAATACAGGACATCGCCATTAGTGTCTCTCCAGCAGCATAGGTACATATACAGACAATCGTATTAAATACGAATAAGGTCAACATAATAATGTCATAAATGTAGGCACAACGAATTCTATAGATGCTTTTACTATCAAACACAATATTTTCAACGAAAAATTGAAAATATCGAAAAAATCGAAGATATCGTAAGAGTAAATGACAGTATATATAATTAAATGCAGACTGGAAAAAATGCATGCGGTATAATATCTAGGTTAGAGAAATTAACGAAGATCACACAGTTCTGCTGCTTTGCTCTCCCCAACGCAACTACAAGACATTGCCATTCGTGTTTCACTGGTACCGTACGTTCGTATACAGACAATCATATAAAATAATAATAAGTTTTACAGAATAATGTCATAAACGAATACTCGATTAATTCTAAAGGCACTATTACTGGGAAATACAATTTCTTAAAATTGAAATTGAAAATTACGAAAAAAAAAATCGAAAATATCACAACAGTAAATTACAGTATACATAAGGAGATGGAAAACTGGAAAAAAATGTATACGGTACAAAATCAGGGTTAAATAAATTAACGAAGACCATCGAGTAGTGCCGCTCCGATCTACCGAACGCAAACACAGCATCACTCCAGCCGTGTCGCTGCGACAGCGTAGTTACCTATACAGACAATCATATAGAATAACAATATTTTTAACAAGATAATGTCATAAACGTACACCCTACTAATTTCAAAGGCACGTTTAGTAAGAAATAAAATTTTTTACATAAAAATTGAAAATTTCGAACAAGAACGATAATATATCAACAGTAAATTGCAGTATCTATAAATAACTAGAAAACTGTGACAGAATGCATATGGTACAAAATCAAGGATAAGGAATTGACTGAAACTATACAGTAATGCCGCTTCGAGCTGTAGTATAGAACTACAAGACCTCGATATAACTTCATCTAACCTGTAATAATATGAGTATAAGCAGGAATTCCGTGCGTAAATCCGGTTTGAATATTAAAGTAGGGTGTCAAGCCGTTTGAGAACGATACAGATTTGTACAAAGTCAAACGTTTACCGGAGGCGTCTCCTTCCGCGAACTACTTCCGCTGCATCGAGAGTATTATTTCGTGACCAGAGAAGGACTTTAGTATACATAATATAGGGGGGCACCAATTTTCCGAGCATGAATTATAAGATCTCGGGTCAAACCGTTGAGACCATTGCCACGTTCGCTGAGAATGGAACGGCAAAGACAAAAGCATCTGTTATTCTGTGATTCCGAAAGTGAAACCAGGTATTCAGGGAGCACATCCGCTGGACAATATTGGCAATAGACAGCTTATTTCACGGAATGATCATGAAGGTAGAGCGTCCAACGGATATAGAGCTTCATGTTTTAATTTAGAGTCAAACTTTTTACCGAGGGCAATGCCTTCCGAGAAGACCAAACCGCTGCATCAAGTGTCTTGCTCAGTACTCAAGGTAGCAAATTAGTAACATTTACTGCAGGAATAGATGGTTTTATTCTCAGAATATTTGAATACGTCAAGCCATGGACTTAGCTGTTCGTCTCTAAAAGAAGGTGGTAACGTTTTCGAACGGTTTGACCCTCGATCTAATAAGTAGTACATGAAATTATGGTGCCTGTCACTAAAATTCATACTAACTTGCTTGTCTGAACACGAAGCCGCACCCTCTGTCGAGCTGGTTAGCTTCTAGGACGGTACGGCCTTCGGTAAAATGTTTGAATTTATACGAATAGGTAAAGCTATACAACGGTTTGATGGTCTGCATTATTATTCATACCGTGAAATAAGCTGTCTATTGCCAATACTGTTCAGCGGATTAGACCAGGAATACCTGGTTTGGCTCTCCGAATCCCTGGTTTGACTCTCAGAATCCAAGCATAGGTTATGCTATTGACTTAGCCGGTCGCCTCAAAAAGAAGTTGCTAGCATTCTCGCAGGGTTTGATACACGACCGTTTGATTCACAGATGAAATTAAGTTGCCCGTCACTAAAATTTATACTATTGTGCTTCTCTGACCATGAAGTTATATTCTCGATAACGCGGGTTAGCTTCTCGGATAGTAAGGCCTTCGGTAAATGATTTGACTATGCAGCATATGGGAACGTTCTAATAGCTTTGACTCTGGTCTTTAATATTTATAACATTAAATTGCGTGTCTAACGCCAATACTGTTCACCAGTTTTTGACGCGGACTACATGGTTTGACTCTTGGTATAGCAGGATATGTGAAGCTGTTGACTTAGCTGTTCGATCATATAGAAGGTGGTAACGTTATTGATCGGTTTTTCTGATGATTTTTCGACTGATATATGTTAATAAGGGGCCCGTCATTAAAATGTATACTACTATGTTTCTCTGGACACGAAAATACCCCCACGATAAGGCAGGTTATGTTCTCGGAATGTAAGGCGTCCGGTAAGGTGTATCAAGGTATACCAATTGGTATCGTTCTCAAACGGTTTGACGCTTTGCTTTGATTTACAAACTGCCAATTAAGGTGCCCATTGACAATATTACTCAGCGAACTTACTCCTCGAATACCAGGATTGACACTTGGAATCGCGACTATATACAATGCAATGGACATAGACGTTCGACTCGCAAAGGAGGTGGTATCGATCTCGGACCATTTTACACTCGATCTCCTAATTCATATTTGAAAAAAAGGTGTGCTTCTTCTATAATGTCTACCTATTTGTCTTAGTGAGCACTGACCATGCCACTCGCTACATCGAGTTAGGTTCTAGGATGGATATGTATTCGGTAAGGGAGTGACTCTATACCAATTGGTAATGACCCTCGACGGATTGTCCACCTATATTAATATTCATACCGTGAATCATGGTGTCAATTGCCAATACCCTTTAGCGCATTTACTCTCGGATTACCTGGTTAGACTCTCGGAATCACAGGGTAGGAGTATCTATTGACATATTTGTTCGATTCTTAAAGAGGGAGATAACGTTCTGGAACGGTTTGACCATCGATCTTGAAATTCACCTGGAGTTAACGTGCTGACACTGAAATGAATACTGATTTCTTTCTCTCAACAGAAAGTTATACTCTCGACACAGCGGTTTAATTCTTCGGTGGGTATTGTCTTCGGTAAAGCGTTATTCTTTACAGCAATTGGTAACGTTCTCAAACGGATTTTCGCTCTTGGTTAAACTTAAAACCGAGAACTAGTGTATCCGTTCCCAAGAATGTTCAGAGGATTTACGCCCGGAATACCTGGTTTGACCCTCGGAATCACTGCATGGGTGAAGCGATTGACCTAGACGATCGAACTCGCAGTGGGTGGTAACATTCTCGTTTCGATTGTTCATCGATATACTAATTCATACCTGAATTTAAGGTGCAGTTACTAAAATGTATACTAATGTGTTTCTCTCAACACGAAGTTATACTCTCGATACGGCCGGACAGTTTCTACTGCGGTAATGCTTTCGGTGGAAGGAATAATTATAAACGATATGGTTAGATTTTTCTACGGTTTGACTCACTACATTAATAATCATGCCGTGAATTATTGTGTCTATACTCGTCAGCGGATTTCCTCCCGGATTACATGATTTGACTCTCAGAATCACAGGATAGGCGAAGGCCATTGACATAGCTGTTCGACTCTCAATGACGGTGGTTAAGTTCTCGAACGGTACTCTATACTCTCGTTGTGGGGGGCTAGCTTCGCGGACTGTAAGGCTTTCGGTAAATAGATTGTATCTATACCAGTGGGTAGCGATATACAAGGGGATGATTGACTGCTTTATCATTCCCTCCGCGAATTAATGTATCTATTGCCAATACTGTGCAGTGGACTCACTGCCGGAGTACATGCTTGTCTCTCGGAATCGCATGATAGGTGAAGCTAATGACTTAGACGTTCGTTTGTCACAGAAGGAAGTAACGTTCTGGAACGGTTTGACCCTCAATTTTCTAATTCATACATGTTGTTATGGTGCCCATCTACTGAAATGAGGACCAATTTCTTTCCTGAACACGCAGTTATACTCTCGATGAAGCGGGTGAGTTTTGCGGATAGTTAGGTCTTCTTTAAAAGGTTTGACATTATAACAATTGGTAACGTTCGCAAACGGATTGACGCCCTACTGTAATATTCAGATCGTGAATTAAGGGGTCTATTGCTAAAACTCATCAGCGGACCCACTCCCGGAAGACCTTGTTTGACACTCCGAATCGCAAGATAGGTGCAGCTAGTGACGTAGCCGCTCGTCTCACAGAGAAGGTGGTAACGTTTTCGAACGAGTTGACATTCGATCTTCTAATTCATACATGAATTTATGGGACCTGTCACTATATTGTGTGCTAGTGTGTTTCTCTGATCACGGAGTTATACTCTCTATATGGCTGGATAGGTTCTCGGAACGTAACCCTTTCTGTAAGAAGTTTGAATCTAATCAATGTGTAATTGTCCACAATGGCTTGACGGTATTCTTCAATATTCATACCTCGAATTAAGGTGTCTACTGACGGTACCCTTTAGCGTATTTACCCCCAGCATATCCGCTTTGATTTTCGGAATCACAGCGTAGGTGTAGATATTGACAGAGCCGTTCGACACTCATAAAAGGTGGTATCGTTCTCGAACGGTTTGACTGTCGCTCTTCTTATTCACATATGAAATAAGGTTGCCCATCACTAAAATAAATACAAATTTGCTTCTTGAAACATGAAGTAATACTCTCGATACCGCGGAATTCGTTCTCGGAAGGTAACGAAGTCTACAAGAAGAATGACTTTATATCAATTAGTTATGTTCCCCGACGATTTGACTCCCTACTTTAATGCTCTTGCCGTGAATTAAGGTGTCCGTTGTCAGAAGTGTCATGTGTACTGGCTCCCGGAATACCTTCTCTGACCATCGGAATCACTGGATAGTTATAGCTATTGATCAAGAGGTTCAGTTCTCGAAGAAGGTGGTAACGCTGTGGAATGGTTTGACGCTCGCTCTTCTAATAGGTACAGGAAATTAAGGTGTACGTCCAAGGAAACAAATTAGTATTCATTTTAGTGTTTCCTTGGACTCGAAATTATTATCGCGATGCAGCGACTTATATTCACCGAAGGCGTAGTCTTTGGTAAAAAGAGTGTCTCTATACCAATTGATAATGGTCTGTGACAGTTTGACTCTCTACTTTAATACTCACACCGTGAATTATGGTGTAATTTGCTTGTATAATTCTACTGTCTTGCTTCAGTAACGACTTGTTTGACACTCGGAATAACAAGGTAGGTGAAGCTATTGCCTTAGCTATGCGACTCTTCATGAAGATGGTAACGTTGTTGAACGGTACAACTTTCTATCTCCTTACTCATACATGAAGTGCTGTCGCTATGTTGAATACTAATCTGTTTCTCTAAACACTACATTCTACGCTCCATACGGCGGGTCAGCTTCTCGGCCCGTAAGTCTTTCAGAAAGAACGTTTGACGACATATCAATTGGTAATGATCTCACACGGCGTGACATTCTATTTTAATATCCAATCCGCGAATTAAGGTATACATGTTTCCAACACTATTCAGCGCATTTACTCCTGAAATATCTCCTTTGCCTCTTGTAGTCACAGGGTGTATGAAGCTATCGATTTAGACGTTCGACTCTCAACGAAGGTGGTGAGTTTCTCGATACGTTTGACACTCATCCACCTAATTTATACAGGAGATTAAGATGCCCGTCGCTAATACGGATACCACCTGGCTTCTCTGAGCACGAAGATATACTCACTATACGGCGTGTTATCTACTCGGTGGGTAATGTCATCTGCTGATCGATTGATTCTATACCAATTAGTGTCATTCTACGACAGTTTAACTCGGGACATTAATATTTGTACCGATATGTAGGGTGTATGATGCCAACACTGCACAGCAGATTGACTCCCGTCATACCTGATGTGACTTTCGGAATCATAGGACAGCTGGTACTACTGGCTTAGCTGTTGCGGCGCTCAAAGGCGGTGGTAACGGTCCCGACTGGTTTCGCCCTCCATTTTGTATTTCATACATGAAATTATGGAGTGGGGTTAGTTTCTCGGAAGGTACGGCTCTCTGTAAAAAATTTGACTCTATACCAATACATAACGTAGATCAACGGTTTGACGCAGTACATTTATATTCATACCAGCAATTACTGTGCCTATTGCCAATACTTTTCAGCTGATATACTCCCGGTATAGCTCGTTTGACTCTCGGTGTCACAGGATAGGTGACGCTATTTACATAGCCGTTGGTCTTACACAGAATGCAGGAGCGTCTTTGAATGGTTTGACCATCGATGTTAATATTTATACACAAACATGTGGCGTTCGTCTGCTAATAGTTCTGCGAAATTGTTTCCGTGCACATTACTCTGGACACTCGCTACAGCGGGTTATGTTTTCAGAAGGTATGGTATTGTGTAAAAGGAATGACTCTATACATACTGGTAATGTTCTCCGGCGGATTGTCTCTCTACGTTAATATTGATGCTGTGAATTAATGTTTCTATCGCCAATACTGCTCTGCGGATTTACTCCTGGAATACCTGGCTGAACGCTTGAAATCTCAAATATGGTTGAAGCTGTTGACTCAGCGGTTCGACTAAAGAAGGAGGTGGTAACAATCTCGAACGCATTGACTATCGATGTTGACATTTGTACACGAGCATGTGGTGTCCATCCCCTATAATGCCTACCAATTTGATTCTGTTTACATTAATCTGGACACTCGCTACTCCAGGATTGGATATCGGGCGGTAAGGTATTCAAAAAAGGAGTGACTCTATACGAATTGGTAGTGTTCTCCGACGGTTTGTCTCCCTATATTAATATTAATACCGCTAATTAAGGTGTCAATTGCCAATAATCACTAGCGGATTTTCTCCGATATTACCAGATTTGACTCTCGGAGTCACAGGACACGTGAAGCTATTCACCTAGCCGTTTGATTCTCAAAGAAGCTATTGTGACAGCTGTTCGAATCGCAAGGAAGGTAGTCACGTTCTCGTAAGCATTGACACTGGATCATCGAATTCGCACATGATACTATGGTGACCGTCACTAAAATCTATACTAACTTGCTTGCATGAACACGCAGTTGTACTCTCGTTAAAACGGGTTAGATTCACGGAATGTAAGGTCTTCAGCAAAATATTTGGCACTATACGAATAGGTAAAGCTATACAATGGTTTGATGCGTTACTTTAATATTGATACCGTGAAATAAGCTCTCTATTTCCAATACTGGTCAGCGGAATAGTTCCGGAATAACTGGTATGACTCACAGAATCGCAGGATAGGTGAAGCAATTGACTTAGCAGTTCGTCTCTCACAGAAGGTTGTAACGTTATAGAACGGATTGACCCTCGATATTCTAACTCACACACGATGATAATTAGCCCATTACAGAAGTGAAAACTAATTTCTTTTTCTGAACAGGAAGTTATACTCCGATTACATGCTTTCGGCGTGTATGGTCTCTAGTAAATCGTTCGAATTTATACGAATTGGCTGCACACTCCGTCAGAATGACGGTCTACTTTAATATTCAAGTCGTACATTGGTGTGTCTTTTGCCAATAATATTCAGCGCATTTTCTCCCTCAATACCACGCTTTTTCACTCGAAATTACAGGAACGTTGAAGCTATTGCATTAGCCATGCGACTGTCATAAAAGTAGCTAACGTTCTCGGACGATTTGACCCTACATATTCCTATTCATAGATGCAATTTGCGTGTCTGCCTGCTTAAGTGTCTACTAATTTATTTCCATGAACTCTAAGCCAAATACTTGTTGCAACGGGTTAGTTTCGCAGAGGGAAATCTATCCGGTAAGAATTTGACCCTATAGCAGTAAGTAACGTGCTACAACGGTTCGAATCTCTATATTGCCATTCATACCGCAAATTAAGGTGTCACTGCTCAATACTGTACTGCGGATTTACTCTCGGAATTACTTGTTTGACTCTCGGTATCATAGGTTATGTGAATCTATTGACTTAGCCGGTCGTCTCTCGCAGAAGGTGGCAATGTTCTCGTACGGTTTGCCGTCGATATTCCTATATATGCAAGAAAATAATGTCTCCGTTTGCTAATACGTCTACTAACTTGATAACGTGAAAACGAAGGAACACAGTCTCTGCAGCGGGTTGATATCGCGGAAGGTTAGGTATTGGATAGAAACAATGGATTTATAACAATTGGTAACGCTCTCCGACGGTTGGACTCTCAAGCTTAGTATTCATATAGTGATTTAAGGTTTCTATATCCAATACTGTTGAGTGGATTTAATCCGGGAACATCTTGTTTGACTCTCGGATAGACAGGATGCGTGTAGCTGTTGACATAGCCGTTCGTCTCTTACACAAGGTGGAAACGTTTCCGAACGTTTTGACAGTCGCGTGTCGAATTCATACAGGAAATTATGGTGCCCGTCTGCTAAAATGTGTACTGATGTGATCACGTGAGAACGGAGCGAGACCATCGCAACAGCGGATTGGGTTCTCGGTCAACGTGTGTCGGAGATTTAACGCGCGGTTCCGGCCACTAGGGCCTCATCCACACGGCACCCATGGGCGCGGGATTGGGATACGCCTAATCAGCGCGGAGTGTGGCGCACCTTACCACACACCTACCAATTAGCCCGCGGACCGCAAGTACCGCGGCGCCAACCTTGGGTAGACCGTGACCTTTCTAAATCCCTACTGGCTCTGCAGGCCACCGCCCGAGCTGATCTCACTCCGCTCACCAGTGGAGGATCTAACCCGTCCGAAGACGGGGTCCCCTAACCCGCGATATGGGCTTTCCACTGCCCCCTCGAGGCCAACCCAAGCAACCGGCCGAGGTGGACGAACCGAAGCCCGCCCACCCGCAGGGCTCGAATCGGTTCCCAAGGTACCAGTAAATGCAGGGCCATACTGGTCATACACCTCGTAAGGACACCTTACTTCCTGAATGAGATGCTTGCTCACTCTCAGCCTAGGTTGGGCCGACTCGGGCACCGTGGGTTCGTCATACCCATACTGCAGTGGGACCCGAAGGACCAACGCAGCCCCTGCGGGGGGGGGGGGGTTCTCGGACTGTAAGGTATTGTGTAAAAAGAATGTCTTTATACGAATTGATAGTATTCCCCGACGGTTTGACTCTCAACATTGATATTCCTGCCGCCATTGAAGGTACGCATTTTCAGTACTGTTCAGAGGATTTAATACCGGTATACCTAGATTTACACTTGGTATCATAGGATACGTGAAGTATTGGCTTCGCTGCGCATCTTTCAGTTAGGCTAGTAACGATCTCCAGCGGTCTGACTCTCGATTTTAATGCTGAGACATGATGAAAAGGTGTCCCTCCGCCGAAATGTCTACTGATATCTTTTTGCGCGAACAATCAGCAAGACACATCCTACAGCTTGATTAGTTCACGGAAAGCAAGGCATTCGGTGCCAAGAATGACTTTATACCAATTAATAATATTCTCTGACTGTCTGTCTCTCAGCCTAAATTTTCATAACAGGAATTAAGGTGTCCACTGCCAATATTCTCCAGCGGATTGACTCCCGGAATACCTGGTTCGAAGCTTGGAACCACAGGATAGGTGAAGCTATTGACATAGCCGTTCGACTCTAGATGAGGTTGGCAACGTTCGCGATCAGTTTGACCATCGACATTCTATATCATACATGAACTTAAGGTGCCCGTCCCTATTATGTAGACTATTGTTCTTGCCTGAACAATAAGTATTGCTTTCGGTACAGCGAGCTAGATTCCCGATGGAAAGGCTTTGGGTGAAATGTTTGCCTCTATAGCAATAACTAACGTTCTACCAAGATTTGGATCAGTAGACTAATATTGAGACACAGAATTAAGGTGTCTATTGCCAATACTGTTCAGACAATTTACACCCGGAATAGCTTAACTGACTCGGGGAACCATTGGATAGGTGAAGCTATTGACTCAGCCGTTCGGTTCTAACCGAGGGTGTTACCGATCGCGATAGGTTTGAACCTCGATCTTCTAATTCTTACGTGAAATTTAGATGCCGTCACTATAATGAATACTAATGTGTCATTCCAATCAGGAAGTTCTGCTTGTGATACTGGGGGTTATGTTTTCGGCGGGTAAGGTCTTCGGTAGAACGCTTGACGACATACGAATTTCCAACGATCTCAATCGGTTTGACGCTCAACTGCAATATTCATACCCTGAATGAACGTGTCCGTTGTTAATACTGCACTGTGGATTCACATCCGGAATACCTGGCCTGGCCCTCGGAACCGCATGATAGTTATAGCTACTGACTATGCCGCTCGACCTTCAAAGAGGGTGGTCATCCTCTCGAATGGATTGACACTCGATATTTAAATTCATCAATGAAATTAAAGTTCCCGTCATCAAAATGTATACCAATTTGCTTCGCCTAACACGATGTTATACCCTCGATTCAGCGGGTTATGTTCGCGGAAAGTAAGGTGTCCGGTAAGAACTTTGTCGTCGAACCAATTGGTGCAGTTCCATTACGATTGGTCTCTCTACTTTAATATTCATTCCGCGAATTAAGGTGCCCATTGCCAATACATTTCATCGGATTATCTCCCGGATTACATGGTTTGTCTCTCGAAATCACAGGAAACGTGACGCTATTCTCTTAGCCATGCGACTGTCATAAAGTGCGGTATCGTTCTCGAACGATTTGACCCTCCATCTTCTTAGTCATACATGTAATTAAAGTGTCCGTCTGCTAAAGTGTCTACTAATTTGTTTCCTTGAACACGAAGCAAGACACTTGCTGCAGCGGGATAGGTTCTTGACGGGTAAAGTGTCCGGTATGAGGTTTGACCCTATACCAGTAGGTAACGTTCTACGACGGTTCGAATCTCAATATTGCCATTGATACAGTAAATTAAGGTATCTATGGCCAATACAGTACTGCGGATTTACACGTAGAATTCCTGGTCTGACTCCCGGAATAACAGGGTGGGTCTCCACTGCTGACTTACCAGTACGGATCTCAAAAACGATGCTAACGTTCTCGAACAATTTGACTCTCGATTTTGCTATTCATTCGTGAAACTGAGGTGTCCTTCTTTTGTAATGTCCAAACATTTGTTTCCTTGAAAACTAAGCTAGACACTCGCTACAGTGGGCTGTGTTCTACGAAGGTATGGTATTGTGTAGAAGGAATGACTTCATACGAATTGGTAATGTTTTTCCTCGGTTTGAATCTCTACTTTAATATTCATACCGAGAATTAGTGTGTATATTGCGAATGCGCTTCGGTGGATTTAATCCTGGAATTCCAAGCTTGACTCTCGGTACCACGTCTGGGTGAAGCTAGTGCCTCTGCCGTTCCACTCCCAAGGAAGCTGGTAACGTTCTCGATCGGTTTGATACACGATCTTCTTATTCATACATGCAATTAAGGTGCCCGCCACTTTGATGTATAATAACTTTCTTCTCCGAACACGAAGACGTATCCTCGACTCAGCGCGTTAGCTTCTGTTCAGCGCATTTATTCTCGGTATACCTGGTTTGACTCTCGGAATCAAAGGATAAGTGAAATTATTGACTTAGCCGTTCGACCTCAATATTGGGTGGTTACGTTCCCGAATTATTCGACCCATGATCTTCTAATTCGTACATGAAACTAAGGGGCCCCTCACATAAATGTATACTAATTTGCTTCTCTGCCCACGAAGTTATACTCTCGATACAGCGGGTTAACTATTAGGAAGATAAGGCCTCCGGTTAAAAGTTTGGCTATACAACAATAGGTATGGTTCGACAATGTTTTGGCTGTGCACTTTAAAATTTATACCGTGAAGTAGGGTCCCTAATGCCCATTCCGATATGCAGATTTACTCTCGGAATACCTGCCATGACTCACGGTATCATAGGATCGGTGAATCTATTGGCACAACCGTTCGATTCTCAAAGATGGTGGAAACGCTCCCGCACGGTTTTACCACCGATTTTCGAATTCATTCGTGAAGTTAAGGTGCTCGCCACTTAAGTGTATACTCGTTCGTACGTCTGAATACGGTTATATGATCTCGATACAGCGAGTTAATTTTTCGGAGGGCATGACCATTGGTAAATCGTTTGACTTAATAGCAATTGGTAAAGTTTTCAAACAGTTTGACGCTCTACGCTAATATACAAACTGTGAATTAAAGTATGTATTGCCAATACCATTCAGCGGACTTACTCTCGGATTACCTGAGATGACTCTCGGAATCACTGCATATAAGGAGTTATCGACTTTCCCGTTCGACTCTGAAAGACGGTGCTAAAGTTCACGAACGGTTTCATCATCGATTTTGTAGTTCATGCATGAAATTAAGGTGCCCGTCACTGAAATGAATACTAATTTCTTTCTCTGAACACGAGGTTGTACTTTCGGTGCAGAGGGTTCATTTTTCGGAGGGTTAGGGCTTCGGCAATGTGTTTGATTTCAAACCAATTTGCAACGAACTAAAATGGTACGTCGCTGCACTTTAATATTCAAACCGTGCGTTATGGAGTATGTTGCCAATAATGTTCAGTGGATTCTCGGAATAACAAGTATAGGTGAAACGAGTGAAAGAGCAGTTCGACTCTCAAAGAAGGTCGCAACGATCTCTAACGGATTGACTAACCATCTCCTTATTCTTCCATTAGATTAAGGTGCCCGTCACGAGAATGGACACAAATTTTCTTCTATGAAAACGTAGTTATGCCCTCGATGCACCGGATCTGCTTCTCGGACGGTAAGGCATTCCTTATAACGTTTGACTTTATAGAGATTTGTAACGTTACCACACGATGTGACCTTGTATTTTGATAGTCAATCCGCGAATTAAGGTGTCTATTGGGAATACAGGTCAGCGGAATTACTCCAGCAATACATGGTTTGGCTCTCCGAACCACTTGATAGGTAAAGCTATTGACTTAGCCGCTCGTATCTCAAAGAAGGCTGTAACGTTCTAGAACGGTTTCACCCCCGATCATGTAATTCATAGATGAAGCTAAGGTGCGCGTCACTGAAATGTAGACTAACTCCTGTCTCTAAACGTGAAGTTATTCTCCCGATGTAGTCGGTTATTTTTCCGGGGACAAGGACTTCAGTAAAACGTTTGACTTTATAGCAATTGGTAACGACATACACCAGTTTGACCCTCTACTTTTTTATTTACGCAGTGAATAAATGTGCCCATTGGCGGTACTGTTCAGCAAATTTAATCCAGGAATACCTGGTTTGACTCTCGGAATCTCGGGACAGGTAGAGCTCTTCACTTAGCCGTTCGTCCCTCGCAGAAGGTGGCAACGTTCTCGAGCGGTTTGACGTTCGATTTCTAATTCGTACATGAATTTAAGTTGCCGTCACTAACACATGTACTGATGTGTTTCACTATACACGCAGTTGTACTCTCGATACGGCGTGTTATCTTCTCCGACGTTAAGGCTTTAGGCAACCATTTTGACATTATTGCAACTGGTAACATTCTCAATAGGTTTGACTGTCTGCTTTAATATTCAAACCGTGAATTAATGCATTTATTGCCAATACTGCTGAGTTGATTTACTCCCGGAATACCAGGTTTGACACTAGGAATCAATAGATACGGTGAAGCTACTGACGTAGCCGTTCGTCTCTCACGGAAGATTGCACCGGTGGCGAACTGTATGACCCTCGATCTTCTAATTCATAAATGAGGATATGGTAACCGTCACTGAAATGGATACTAATTTCATTCTCTGCACACGGAGGTATATCCTCGATGAAGCGTGAGAAGTTCCCGGACGGTAGGGCCTTCGGTAAACGTTTGACTTTATAGCAATTGGTAACGATCCCAAACGGTATGTCGCTCTATTTTAATATTCAAACAGTGAATATAAGGTGTTAATTGCCAATACTGTTCAGCGGATTTACTATCGGAGTACCTTGTTTGCCTCTCCGAATCACAGGATAGGTGAAGCTATAACTTATCCCATTGAGTCTCAAAGAGTGTGGTAACGTTCTCAAACGGTTTGATGCACTATTCTAATATTCAAACCGTTAATGAAGTTGTTTGATAGCAACACTGTTCAGCGAATATACTCCAGGAGTACATGGCTTCACTGTCCGAATGACTTGATAATGATGCTATTGACATGTCTGTACGACTCTCATAGAGGGTCGTAACGTTCTCAAACGGATTGACGCAAAATTTTAATATTCAAATCGTGAATGAAGGTGTTTATTATGAATACTGCCCAACAGATTTATTTCCGGAATACCTGGTTTGACTACCGGAATCGCATAATGGGTGAAGCTATTGATTTAGCCAATCGGATCTCACAGAAGGTGGCACCGTCCTCGAGCGGATTGTCCATCTATCATCAAACTCATCAATTAAAATAAGGTGCCCGTCATAGAATATATGCTAACATGCTTCTCGGAACACGATGCTTTACTCTCGGTATTGGGGGTTATCTCCACGGAATATAAGGACTTCTGCAAAAAGCTTGACTCTATACCAGTAGGTAACCGTCCACAATGGTATGACTCTATACTTTACTATTTGTACTATGAACTGACGTGACCCTTGCCAATACTATACAGCCGATAGACGCTCGGAATTCCTGGTTTGACTCTCGGAATAACAGGATAGGTGAAGTTATTCACATAGCAGAACGACTCCCCAAAAAGTGCTAACGGCCTCGAACAGCTTGACTGTCGATTTTGCTATTCATACGTAATACTAAGGTGTCCGTCTGCACCAACGACTACACATTTGTTTCGGTGAACTTTCAGCTAGACACTCGCTACAGCGGGACAGGTTCTCGGAAGGTATGGCATTGGGTAAACCGTTTGAGTTTATTCCAATGGGTAACGCTCTCAGACAGCTTGACTCTCTACTCTAATAATCATGTCGACAATTAGGTTATCCATTGCCAATAGTGTACAGCGGATTGATTTCTGAAATACCCGGTTTGACTATCGGAATAACGGTATAGGTGATGCTATTGACTTAGATGTTCGACTTAGAAGAAGGAAGTAACGTTCTCGAACGGTTTGACATTCGATCTTCGGAATCATACATCAAATTAAGGTGGAGGTCCCTAATATATACTGCTTTGTTTTTCTGGACACGAAGTTATGCGCTCGATCCAGAGGGATAGGTTCTCGGAAGATAAGGCCTTCAGTAGAACGATTGACGTTATACCAATTGCTACCGGTCTCATAATTATTGACGCTCTACTTGAACATTCAAACCATGATTTGTGGTGTCTATTGCTCATACTGATTAGCGGATTAACTCCTGCAATACCTGTTTGTAGCTCGGAATCGCTGGAACTCTGAAGATATCGACTTATCCATTCGTCTCTCACAGAAGTTGGCAACGATCTTGGCCGGTTTGACGCTCCACCTTCTAATCCATACATGAAGTTAAGGTGCCCGTGTCAGAAATCGAGATTAATTCCATTCTCTGAACACGAGAAGTTATACTCTTGGTGTAGCCGCTGAGATTCGCTGAAGATAATGCCTTCGGTAAATGTTTGAATTGATACTAATTGGTAACGCACTCAAGCGGTCTGACGGTCTGCTTTAATATTCAGACCGTGAATTAAGGTGTCTATTGCTAATACTGCTCAGCGAATTTGCTCCGGCATACTTGGTTTGACTGTCGAATTCGCAGGATAGGTGAAGCTTCCTACTCAGCAGGTCGTCTCACACAGACGGTGCAGCGTTCTCGAGCGGAATGACCCTCGAGTTTCTAATACATACATGGAGTTAAGGTGCTCTTCTCCGAAATGGAGACAAATTTCTTTCCAAGTACACGAAGTTATAGTCTGAATACAGCCGGTTAGCTTTTCGGAAGGTAAGGTCTCTGGCAAAATATATGATTTTATACCAATTGTCAATGATCTCAAATGCTTTTGATGCTGTACTTAAATACTCAAACCGAGAGCAAAGGTGTCTGTTGCAAAAAATTTTCGGCGAATTTACTGCAGGAATTCGTGGTTTTACTCTCGGAATCACAAGAAAATGTGAAGCTATTAACTCAGACGTTCGAGTGTCAAAGATGGTGGTAACATTCTCGAACGTTTTGTCACAAGATCATCTAATTGATACTTGTAATTAAGGTGCCCGTGACTATAGTGTATACTAGTTTATATCACTGATCACGAAGTTATACTGTCGATACAGCGGATTTGGTACCCGGAGGGTAAGGTCTTAGGTAAACGGTTTGACATTACAGCATCTTGTCTCGTTCTCAACCGGTTTCACGCTCTACTGCAATATTGAAACCGTGAAATAACGTGTCCATCGCCAATAGTGTGCAACGGATTGACACCAGATATACGTTGTGTGATTCTCGGAAATACAGGATGGGTGAAGTTATTGACACTGCCGTTGGAATCTCAATGATGGTGGTAACGTTCTCGAACTGTTTGACACTCGATCGTCATATTTGATGCATGAATTTAATGTGCCCGAGACTAAGATGCATA
The DNA here is from genome assembly GCF_051020765.1 of Lasioglossum baleicum. NCBI lineage: Eukaryota > Metazoa > Arthropoda > Insecta > Hymenoptera > Halictidae > Lasioglossum > Lasioglossum baleicum. The sequence goes on from NW_027469279.1 coordinate 148,252, forward strand.
AGAATTTGCTTCTCCGAACCCGAAGTCAAACTCTCGATACAGCGGGTTAACGTCTTGGAAGGTAAGGCCTTCTGATAAAAGTTTCGTTATACAGCAGTAGGTTACTTTCGAAAACGGATTAGCTGTGTAATTTAATATTGATACCGTGAAATAGGGTCCCTAATGCCCATACAGAACTGCAGACTTACCCTCGGAATACCTGACTTGTCTCTCGGAATCACAGGATAGGTGAAGGTATTGACTTAGGCGTTCGTCTGTCACAGAATGTGGCAACGTTCCCGATCGGTTTGACCCTCTGTCTTGTAATTTGTGCAAGCAAACGTGGAGCCCGTCTGCTAACATGTCTACTTATTTGATTCCGTGAACCTTAAGCAAGACACTCGCCACAGTGAGTTAGGTTCACGGATGGTAAGGTATTCCATAATAAGAATGACATTATTCGAGTTATGATTTTTGGCAATAGACACCTTATCTCACAGTTTGAATAGTAAGTTAGAACATCAAACCGTTTGAGAACGTTCCCAGTTGCTATAAAGTCAAACGTTTTACCGATGGTCTTACCATCCGAGAAGCTAGCCTGCCGTATCGAGAGTATAGCTACGTGTTTAGGGAAACACATTGGTATACAATTTAGGGACGGTACCTTCAATTCATGTATGAATTAGAATATCGATGGTCAAACTGTGCGAGAACGTTACCTCCTTCTTCTAGATTCGTACTTCTATTTCAATAGCTTCACCTACCCTATGATTCCGAGAATCAAGCCAGGTATTCCGTGAGTAAATACGCTGGGCAGTATTAGCAATCGACACCCAAAATCTCGGCATGAGCATTAAAGTAGGGAGTCAAATCGTCGGAGAACATTACCAATTGTTATAAAGTCATTCCTTTTACCGAATACGTTACCTCCCTAGAACATAACGCGCATTAGCGAGTGTCCTCCATAGTGGCCACAGAAACATATTAGTTGAAATTATGGCAGAGGCATACCTTATTTTGATATATGAATTAGAAGATCGAGTGTCAAACCGTTTGAGATCACTACCGCTTCCTTGAAGAGTCGAAAGGCTGCGTCAATAGCATCACCTAAAATTGTGATTCCGAGAGTCAAGCCTGCAAGTCCAGGAGTAAATCCTCTGTACAGTATTGGAAATTGACACCTTAATATACGGTTCTAATATTAAAATAGGGTGTCACCCGGTTTCAGACTGTTACCAGTGGCAATAATGTCAAACTTTTTACAGAAAACTTACCGTCCTTGAAGCTAACCCGCCGTATCGAGAGTATTATATCGTGCCTAGAGAAACACGTCAGTACACGTTTTAGTGACGCACCCTAAGATCATGTATGAATTGAAGTGTCGATGGTCAAACCTATCGAGAACAGTCCCGCCTACTTTGAGGCTCGAGCGTTTAAGTCAATAGCTTCTCCTATATTGTTATTCCGACATTCAAACCAGGAATGGCGGGACGTATTCCGCTGTGCACTATTGGCAACTGACAACTTAATTCAATATATGAATGTTAATGTAGAGAGCCTAACCGGCGGAGAACATTAGCAATACGCATAAAGTCATACATTTCACCGAATACCATACCTTCCGAAAACCAACCACGCTGTAGCGAGTGTCCTACTTAATGTGCACGGAAATAAATTAGTAGATATTTTAACGGACGAGCAACACATGTTCGTTTGTAAATATCAGTATGGAGGGCCAAAGCATTCGAGAACGTTACCACCTTCCGTGAACTACCAACGGCTGAGTCAATAGTTTCTCACACCTTGTGATTCCGAAAGTTAAACCAGATATTCCGTAAGTTAATGCACGGTACAGTATTGGCATAAGACACCTCAATTCACGGTCTGAATATTAAAGCAGGCCGCCATGCAATTGTAGAACATTACCTATATGTGTAGGGTAAACATCTGCCAGCATGGCTTATCATCCGCGAAACTAAACTCGCTGTATCGGGAGCATAACACCGCATTCAGAGGTACGAACTAGTGAACATTTACTGACGAGCACCTTAATTTCATGCATGAATTAGACGATCGAGGGTTAAACCGCGCGAGAACGTTGCCACCTTCTGTGAGAGACGAGCGGCAATGTCAATGGTTTCACATATCCTGCGATTCCGAGAAGGTATAGAGTGCGCGTCACTAATGTATCTACTAATTTGTATCGCTGAACACGAACTCATACCCTCGATGAAGCGGATTATGTTCTCTGAAGGTAAGGTATCAGGTAAATAGAATGTCCTTAGGCCAATTGGTAACATTCTCAAACGGTTTTACGTTCGAATTTGATAATCATACCGTGAATTCAGGTGCCTACTGTTAATACCGTTCAGCTGATTTACTCCTGGAATACACGGTTTTACTCTCGGAATCATAAAAATATGTGAAGCTATTGACACAGCATTCGACTTTCAAAGAAGGTGGTAACGATCTCGAATAGATTGACAGTAGATCTTCGAATTCGTACACGATGTTAAGGTGCTCGGCACTAAAATGAAAACTAATTTCTATCTCTGAACAGGAATTACACTCCAGATACAGCGGGTTAGCTTCTCGGAAGGTAAGGCCATCGTTTAAATGTTGGATTCCACACCAATATGTTTCCTTCTACAACGGCTTGACTGTGTATTTTAATATTTGTACCGTGAAATGGGACCCATACAGAGCAACATAATTGCTCGCAGAATACCTGATTTGACGATCGCAATCATAGGATAGGTGAAGCTATAGCCATAGCCCTTCGATTCCATAGAGGGCGGTAACGTTCTCGAAATGTTTCACCCTCGAACTTCGAATACATTCCAGGAATTAATGTGCCCATCACTCCAATTCATACTAATTTGTTTCCGCTTTCACTAGGAAACACACTCGCAGCGGCGGGATGTGTTATAGGAAGCTAAGGTATTTAGTAAAACGTCTGATTTTATACCAACTGATATGGATCTAAATCGGCTTCACGCTCCAATTTAATTTTGAAACAGGAAATTAAGGTGTGCATAAGCAATAGTGTACAGCGGATTGCCTTCGGGCACACCTGGTTTGCCTATCGAAATAGCAGTATAGGTGAATCTATTCACATAGCCGTTCGACACTCACTGAAGGTGGTGAAGGTCTCGAAATGTTTGATACTCGACCTTGTAATTCATAAATGGAATTAAGGTGCCTGTCACTAAAATGTATACCAATTCGTCCCTCCGAACAGGATGTTATTCTCTCGACATAGCGCGTCATGCTATTGGACGGTAAGGTCATCAATAAAACGTTTGACTTTATACCAAATGGAAGCGTTCTCAAACGGTTTGTCGGCATAAATTAATATTCAAACCGTGAATTAAGATGTCTATTGCTCATACTGTTCAGCGGATTTACTCCGGGAGTACCTGGTTTGACTCTCGGAATTTCAGGATAGGTGAAGCTATTCAATTGGCCGTTTGTCTCTTACAGTACGTGGCAACGTTCGCGATCTGCTTGACCCTTCACCATAAAGTTATGGTGCCCGTCACTGAAATGAATACTAATTTCTTTGTTTGAGCACGAAGATATACTCTCAATCCAGCTGGTTAACTTATCGGAAGGTTAGGCCTTCGGTTAAAAGTTTAACTCTACACCAATACGTTTCGTGCTAAAATGGTTTCACTGTGTACTTTAACATTTATACCTTGAAGTATGATGCCTAATGCCCATACTGAACAGCAGGTTTCTCGCGGAATACCTGATATGACTCTCGAAATCATAGGATTGGTGAAGCTATTGACGTAGCCGTTCGATTCACTAAGAAGATACTAATGGTCTAGAAGAGTTTGACACCTGATATTCTAATTCATACATGAAATTAAGGTGCCTGCCAGTAAAATATATACTAATGTGTATCTCTGATCACCAAGTTATACACTCAATACAGCAGGTTATGTTCGTGAAGGGTAACGTCTACTGTAAAACTTTTGACATTATACCATGACGTACCGTGCAACCACGGTTTGTCTATGTATCTTAATATTTTCACCGTGAAATATGGTACCTAATGACCGTGGTCAGCTGCAGATTTACTTGCGGAACGCCTCCTCTGGTTCTCGGAATCACAGGATACTTGAAGCTGTTGACATAGCCGTTCGATTCTTAATGAAGTTGGTAAAATTCTCGAAACGTTTGACGCTCGATCTGCGAATTCACACATGAAACATAGGGTGCCGTGACTAAGATATATAATAATTTGCTTCCTTGTACACGAAGTTTTACTCTCGATACGGCGGGATAGGTTTTCGCAGCGTAAGTCTTTCGTTAGAATGTTTGATGGTATAGCAGTAAGCGTCCTACATCGGATATCTCTGTTCCTTAGTATTTATAATGTGAAATAGCGTGTCTAATTCCAATACTGTACTGCGGGATAATTCTTGGAATACCTGGTCTGTCTCCAGGAACCTCAGGATATTTTGAGCTATAGGGGGATCAGAGCAACTCTCAAAAGAAGGTGAGTACGTTCTAGAACGGTTGGACCCTCGGTCTTCTAAGTCATTCATGAAATTAAAGAGCCCATCGCTAGAATGTATACTAATGTGTTTCTCTGAACACGAAGCTATACTCTAGATATAGCGGGTTATCTTATCGGAAGGTAAGGCCTTCGATAAAGAGGATGAGCTCATACCTATATGTAACGATCATGAACTGTGTGACTCTCTACTTCAACATTCAATCCGTGAATTACGGTGACAAGTACCAATACTGTTAAGCGAATTTACTCCTGGAATGCCTGTTTCGACTCTTGGAATCACAAGGTAAGTGAAGCTAGTGATATAGCCGTGCGACTCTCAAAGCTAGTGGCAACGTCATGGAACACTTTGCAACTCGATCTACTATATCATACATGAAGTTAAGGTGTCCGCCATTATAATGTATACTAATTCGTTCCTCTGGACACGACAATGTACCCACGATACAGCGGCTTGTGTTATCGGAAGATAAAGTATTGGGTCAAAAGAATGCCTTTATAACATTTGGTAAAGTTCTCAATCGGCTTGCCGCTCTACTGTGAGAAACAATCTGTGAATTAAGGTGTCTATTGTCAATGTTCTTCAGCGGATTTACTCCAGTAATTCCAGGCATGACTCCCGAAATCAAACTACATGTAAAGTTACTGACGGAGCTGTTCGACTCTCAAAGAAGGTGGTAACCATCTAGAACGGTTTGACTCTCAATCATCTAATACATATTTTCAAATATGGTGTGATTCAGCTATAATGTTCACTCATTTGTTTCCGTGAGCACTAGGCATGACACTGGCTACAACGTGTTTGATTCTACGGAAGGTATGTTTTCGGCAATAAGAATGACTCTATACCAATTGGCAAAATTCTCCGACGTTTTGGCAAAATTGACCTTCTACTTTAATATTCATAGCGTGAATTAAGGGGCATATTGCCAATACTGCACTGCGGATTGATGGTCGGAATATCTGATTTGATCTACGGAATGACAGGATAGGTGCATCGATTGATTTAGCAGTTGGAGTCTCGAAGGATGTGATAACGTTCTCGCACCGTTTGTCCCTCGCTCGACTTAATCGTTCATGAAATTAAGGTGTCCGTTTGCCAAATGACTACTAATTTATTCCGATGAACACTAAACAAGCCAATCACTACAGGGGTTCCCGGAAGGTAAGGCCGTCGGTGAACAGTTTGACTCTATGCTAATTCGTAATGTTCTACAACAGTATGACTCTACACTTTATTTATACCCGTAGGTATGGTGTAAAAATGCAACACCGTAAGACGGATTTACATCTGGAGTACCTGTTTTGACTTTCAGAATCATAGTACGGGGGTAAATGCGCTGTACAGTATTCGCAATAGACGCCTTAATTCACGGATTGAATATTAAAGCAGACTGTCAAACCGGTGTAGAATATTACCAAGTGCTATTGAGTCATTATTTTCACGGAATACATTACATTCCTAGAGCAAACCCCGCTTTAGCGTGTGTCATTACTAGTGCTCACGGAAACAAATAAGGAGAAATTTTGCGGACGGACGCCTCATTTTCATGTCCCAATAGAAAAATCGACAGTCAAACCGTTCGAGAGCGATCCCACCTTCTTTGCGGGTCGAACGGCTAAGTGAATAGCTTCACACATCCTGTTATTCCGATAGGCAAACCAGTTATGCCGGGAGTCAATCCGCTGAACACTATTCGCAATGGAAACCTTAATTCACTGTTTGAATATTAGAGTAGATAGTCAAACAGTCGGAGAACAATACCAGTTCGTATAATGTCATTCCTTTTACCGAATACATAACCTTACGAGAACCTAACCCGCTCAAGCTGGTGGCTTGCTTAATGTGCACGGAAACAAATGAGTGGAACTTTTAACAGACGGACTCTATATTTTCCTGTCTGAACAGCGAACCGGAGAGTCAGACCGTTCGTGAGCGTTACCACCTCCTTTGAGAGTCGAACGGCTCTGCCAATTGCTTCACCTATCCTGAGATTTCGAGAGTCAGACCTGGTATTCTTGGAGTAAATCTGCTGAACAGTATAGTCAATAAAAACATTAATTCACGGTATAAATGTTGAAGTAGAGGGCTGACCCGTTTGATAACGTTACCAATTGGTACAACGTCATACTCATGACCGAAGTCCTTACAATCCGAGAAATTAACCCATCATATCGAGAGGATAACCTTGTGTTCAGCGATACAAATAACTATACATTTTAGTGAGGAGCACCTTGTTTTCATGTATGTGTAACAGGATCGAGTGTCAAACCGTTGGAGGGCGTAACCAATTGTTATAGAGTCATACCCTTCACCGAAGGCCTTATCGTTACGAGAAACTGCCCTGCTGTTTCAGGCAGTGTATCCTCCTGATGAGAGAATCAAGTATGTGCACATTTTAGTGCCGGTCAACATAGGTTGATGTATGAAGTAGAAGATCGAGTGTCAATACGTTCGAGAACGTTACCACCTAGTTTGTAGGACGATCAGCTAACTCAGTAGCTTCACCTGTCCTGTGATTACGAGAGTCGAACCAGGTACTTCGGGAGTAAATTCGCTGAAAATTATTTGCAACAGACACCGTAATTCACGGTATGAATGTTAAAGTCGAGCGACAATCCGTTTAAGAACGCTAGTTATTTGTGTAAAGTCAAACGTTTTACTGAAGAACTATCCCTGCAAATGCTTATCGCGCTGTATCGGGATTATAACATAGTGTTCAAAGAAAGAAATTAGTGTTCATTTCAGAGACGGGCACCTTAACTTCATATATGAATTACAATATCGAGGGTCAAACCGTTCGAGAGCGATACAACCTTCTGTGAGGGACGAACGGCTAAGTCAATATCTAAACATATCTTGTGCTTCCGAAAGTAAGACCAGATTTTCCGAGAATAAATGTGCTGTGCGGCATAGGCAATAGACACCTGAATTCACGGTTTGAGTACTTACACTATTCCTACCGACATTTCACGTATACCTATTCTTACCGCGGCCGGTCAAGTGAGCGGTCTTTCACAACTTATATTTTTCAATATTGAATGCAGACCAATAGCCAGTTTACCGGTATAAAAATATATTTTCTTTTGTTCAAGAGTACATAATCTACAATTTATTCTTTTTCGTTGCATTTTTCCAAATGGGCTTCTGAACTGTACATTTTCCGCATAAGTACTTTTTACATTTTAGACAGATTTTGTTCGTCTTACTATGTTTACAATACCTAATCTGACATGTTTTCCGTTCACGGGAACCTGTATTTGTACTTGCGATGTGTTATGGTTGATTTTCACTGCCGTGCTCTGGTTGATATTCGATGGCAAGTTCTTCTGCCAATTGAAATAGGCATTCCTGTCTTGTAATTTCTCCCACCGTAGTTTCTTCATATATCACCCATGCATTTATCCCGGCAAAATACAAGATATTAAAAAATACTTGCAAAGGCCTTATCCGTCATTTAGATTTTATCGACTAATTTCTGGCCATTTGATCGGTCAAATCTACGCCAAACATGGTGCTATTATACAATTGAATTGTCTCCGGTGTTCTGGTGTCATTTTCTTCAACTTGTACGGAGTTGTGCATTGAACTGAGAATTTGATCTTTCTAACTTGGTTTGGCTGTGTAAAATGTCAACATACAATTATTTCAACGACAGAGTTTGATTAAGAAACGTGCCATGTCGTCGTTTTTCCGTTTTGCGAGTCGTGGTAGCTCTTTTCTATTTGCTCTAATTGTCGCAACAATCGTAGTTTTTTGTTTGCTAAATGTTTTGTTGCTAAAGGTAGGCTTGTAATAATGTTGTCTGTGGTTATATTTATTCCACACCCAACTTACGCTACTGCTAATTTCATAGTGACTAACTCTCCAAGAAGAACCGACGGTTCTCTACTTTCATCTTTTCCCAAATCTGGAAAGCCGTTTATTATATATTTGCTACGTACATCGGATACTAACCAAAATTTTAGATCAAATTTGTCCGTTTTATTCGGTATGTATTGAGTGAATCTACACCTTGCTTTCGTTGGAAACAATTGTTCGTCAATCGTAACATATTGACCTGGTTTATAACAATTTTGACTGTTGTCAATAAACTTATACCAAACTACGGAAATCATAGCGAATTTATCGGTTTGTAATCGTTGGTTTCGTTGATTTCTGTCGTCAAATCGAATAAATCTCATAATCTCCGTAAGGTCTTGTCTACTCATGGTATTTGAGAAGAAAGGCATGCCCCACTTTCTATTCCATAGAAGTGCTATATTTATATCCTTAGCCTCATATGCGCCGCGTGCATACATAGTTGCAAAAAATGCATATAATTTTGCAGTAGACAGTTCCCATTCATATCCCATCACTCTAAATTCCTCTGCCTCTGTGCACTTTCTTACATGTTCGATTGTAGTCGTATCAATTATCACAGAAAATTCCGTCCCAACTTCGCCTTTCATAGTATTACGGTTAATGTACCCAGTCGGGCCTGATGTTTCCGTAAAAATATGACCAGCTGCGCTTCCAGGATTAGACCCTGTTTTTACTTCCTGCCAAACAGTTCCGACCATCGCAATTTCGATTGCCTCTTCCTCATTCTCACTACAGGAACTAACTAAAAATCTCCTTCTCCTTCGTCGTCTACGTACGTTCAAAATATTCCCTTCGTCCACATCCGTCATCTAGACGGTTTCAAATGTATCATAATTTTCCGTATTGTCATTTTCCATATCCTGAATTTCCTGATCATCTTCAGAACATTATGCATTTATTCTCTGTAATAATGCATTCGCACTCCACAAATGTCTTGATATTTTGGGGTAAATATTCATCGGTGAAAATAAAATCTAAAATATGAAAATGAATATCAAAATAGATAAAAAAATGAATAAAAGATAAAATGTGAAACATACTGAGCCGTATTATTAGTGTTGTTCACTACTTTGAAAATTGCACTTATAACACGTAATACAATATAGAATATTACAAAATAATATTAAAAGACTGACAAGTATGCTCTTTGTGACTTTCGCGTTTCGATGCACTCTGTTCGCGTCGCAAGACTATAGTGATTTGAATTCGTGAGAAGACGTCTATACATTTCCTTCAGTTGTAAGTCTATTTATTTTACGCCATAGTAGAGAAGATGGCGTCAGAGCATTCGAGGATCTGGTCCGTGTCGGATTTCAATTAAGCAAATAAACAATGCTAACGCGATAGTCGAGCGAGAACTGTAGACACTAAACCATTTTCTGGAAGGCACTACTCGGACCAGTACCACAACTACATTACCTTTCGTTTGTAACGACTTTATAGTTTTGACATTGAGTCCTAGATAGAAACTAATACAAAAATGCAAAAACCGTACTACCGGTCAAATGACCGGTCGTAGTACTTAAGACAGACAACAAATATTTCTCAGAAAATAAACAATAAAAAAATAAGTGCATATTGAAGAATGTATCACACATATATCTGAGGAAATATCGAAAAGCGTATAGGCGATTCACTTACGTTGAATTTAAGAAATTCCAATTGACAATTTAAAAACGGTCATTTGACCGGTCCTGGTAGGAATAGTGATAAAGCAGGCAGTCAAGCGGATGTACAACATTACGTATTCGTGTAGGAATAAACTTCCTACAGAATTCCCTACCCTCCGTTAAACTGACCAGCTGCATCGAGACTATAACACCGTGTTTCGGGGTACGGAATAGTATACATTTCAGTGACGGGCACCTGAACTTCATGTATGAATTAGAAGATCGAGGGTCGATCCGGTCGAGAAACTTGTTACCTTCTGTAAGAGTCATACGGCTATGCCAATAGCTTCACCTATCCCATATTTCCGATAGAAAATGCAGGTATTCTCGGAGTGGATGCGCTTATACACCATATTGTACGGTATAAATGTTAAAGTATAGATTCAAACCGTTGTAAGACGTTTGGTATTGGTACAGGGTCAAACTCTTCACAAAACGCCTTATCATCGTGAAGGTGTCCCGCTGTATTGAGACTATAACTTCTTGTTCGGAGAAGCAAATTATTATGCATTTTAGTGACGGAGACCTAAATTTCATGTATGAATTATATGGGACGGTGTTCAAATCACTCGAGAACGTGATCACACATTTCGAGAGTCGAACACCTGAATCACAAGCTACACCTATCCTGTGAATCCAAAAGTCAAGCCGGGTATTCTGGGAACAAATCCTCTGAACTGTTTTGTCACTGGATTCCTCAGTCCACGGTTTGAATATTAAGGTAGAGAGTCAAACCATCAGAGAACATTATCAATTTGTATAAAGACATTCTTTATTCCGAATATCTTACCTTCCGTGAACCAAACCCGCTTTATCGGGAATGTAACTTTGTCTACTAGGAAGCAAATAAGCTTACATTTTAGAGACGGTACGCTTAATTTCATACGTTAATTAGAAGATTGGGAGTAAAACAGTTCGAGAACGATACCTACATTCCATGAGCGTCGAACGGCCAAGTTAATAGCTTCACTTATCCAGGGATTTCGATAGTCAATCCATGTACTCCTGGGGTAAGTTCCCTGTACGCTAACGACAATAGACACCTTAATTCACGGTATGAACATTAAAGCTGACTGTCGTGCCGCTGTATAACGCTGCCTATTGCTATGGAGTGAAACCATCGGTAAAATGTTTGACTCTACGCAAATTGGTAACGTTACCAAACGGTTTGACGTTATACCTTAATATTCAAACCGTGACCTATGGACACGATTTCCAATACCGTTCATTCGATTTACGCTCGGAATACCTGCTTTGGCTTTCGGAATCACAGCATAGGTGAAGCTGTAAACTTTGCCGTTCGAGTCCTCAAGAAGGTGGTAAAGTTCTCGAAAGGTTCTACTCATGATTTTCCTATTCATATATGAAAATAATGTGCTCGCCATTAAAATGAATAATAACTTGCTTCTCTGAGTACGAGGTTATGATCTCGATACAGCGGATCAGCTTCTCGGTAGATAAGGTCATCGGTTAAAAGTTTGACTCTACACCGATAGGAAAACTGCTGCAACAGTCTGTCTGTGTACTTCAATATTTATACCTTGAAATAGGCTGCCCAATGCCTATACTGTACTGGAGATTTTCATCCGGAATACTTGGTCTCTCTCTTGAAATCACAGAATAGGTGAAGCTTCTGACTTAGCCGTTCGGCTCCCAAAAATGGTCATAAAATTGTCGAACGGATTGACATTGGATGCTCTGATTCGTACATGAAATTATGGTGCCCCTCGTTAAAATGAATACCAACTTCATTCTCTGAACACGAAGTCATACTCTCGATGCAGCGAGTTAGTTTCTCGGAATGTAAGGATTTCGGTAACAGGTTTGTCGCCTTACCAATGGATAACTGTCTACATCTGGTTGACGGTCTGCTTTGATGTTCGTGACGTGCATTCAGATTAAGACTGCCAATACAGAACAGGGAATTTGCTCCCGGAATCGCAGGAAAGATGAAGCTATTGACGTGGCCGTTCGAATCTCAAGAAAGGTGGTCACGTTCTCGAACTGTTTGACCCGGAATCTTCGAATTCACACATGGTATTAAGGTGCCCGCCACGAAAACGTATACTAACTTGATTTTCCGAAAACGTAGTCACACTCTCGATACAACGGGCTTGCCGCACGGAAAGTAAGGTCTGCCGTAAGAGGGTTGACTCTATACGAATAGGTAAAGCTCTACAGCGGTTTGATGCTATGCTGTAATATTCATATCGTGAAGTAAGCTGTCTATTGTCAGTACTGTTCAGCGGATGTACTCCCGGAATACCTGGTATGACTCTCGGAATCGCATGTTGGGTGAAGATATTGACTTAGCTGTACGAATGTCAAAGAAGGTGGTAACGTTGAGGATGAGATTGCCTCTCGCTATTCTGATTCACAGATAAAATTATTGTGCCCCGTCACTAAAATTTATACTATTTTGCTTCTATGGCCACGAAGTGATGCTCTCAATTCAGCGGATCAACTTCTCGGCCTTCGGTGAAAACATAGACTATTTACCAATAGGTAATGCTCTACAAAGCCCTCACACTATACTTTAATATTCATACTGTGAATTGAGGGGTCATTTGCTCATACTCTTCGTCGTATTTACTCCCGGCATAATTGGTTTTGCTCTCGTAATCACAGGATATGTTATGGCATTGACTATGCCGTTCGGCCAACAAAGAAGGTGGTAACGTTCCATCCAAAACGGTATGTCCCTCGCTCTTCTATCTTATATCTGATATTCAGGTGCCTGGCACGAAAGTGTGTACTAATTTCTTTATTTGATCACGAAGATACACTCTCGAATGCGCGGGATAGGGACTCGGAAGTTAAGGCATTTGGTAAATAATTGGACAATATGCCAATATTTAATCATCTACAATGGTGTGAATCTGTACGTTCCTTTTCATACCGTGAACAAATGTGTTTATTGCCAGTAAAGTACAGCTTACTCCTGAAATACCAAGTTTGACTCTCGGAATCATAGGATAAGTGAAGCTATAGACTTAGCCATTCGACCTTCTCAGATGATGGTAGCCTTCGTACTCTCGATCTTCTGTTTTCTACATGAAATTATGGTGACCGTCACTAAAATATATGCTAATTCGTTCGTTTGAACACGCTGCTATGCACTCGATACAGCGGACGAGGTTTTCGGAGGGTAAGGTCTTCGGTGAAGCGTTTGGCTCTATACCGATTGGTATCGTTCTCCAACGGTTTGACGCTCGATCCTTCTTATTCATACCTAAAATTAAGGAGCCCGCCACTAGAATCGAAAACTAATTTGTAACTCTGACCACGAAGTTATACTCTCGATGCAGCAGGTTAGTTTTTCGGAGGGTAAGGTCGTTGCTAAAACGCTTGACATTATACCAATTGGTAACGCTTTCAAACAGTTAGATGCTCTATGTTAATATTCAATCTGCGAATTATCGTGTCTACTCCGGATACTAGTTAGCGGACTTACTTCTCGGTTTTCCTAGGTTGACTCTCGGAATCACGGAGTAGGAGAAGTTATTCACTTGGCCGTTCGACTCTCAAAGGGGGCTGTAATGTTTATGATCAGTCTGCCTCCCAATCATCTAATCTATACACGAAATGAAGGTGCCCGTCACTAAAATGTCTACTAATTTGCTTCTCGGAACACGAAGTAATACCTTCAATATAGCGGGTTAGCTTCTCGGAAGGAATGGCTTACGGAAAAGGTTAGTCTGTATACGAATGGGTAAAGTTCTACAACGAATAGTGAATGATGATACGGCAGATCGGGCAACACTACTATATGGTCACCGCTAATTTCATATGAAATGATTTTGAACTGCATGAAATTCTTTCTCATTTTTATATTTATATACTAATTCGGCAATTTACTGTTATGACAATTACAATTTTTTTCGAAGTTGTCAATGGTTAGATGAACAAATTTTATTTCTGAATATAAGTATCCTTGGAAATAGATCAGTGCACGTTCATGACATACTTTTCTTAAACGTATTGTTATTTTATATGATTGTCTGTATACGGACATACACTGTTTGAGCGACACGTCTGGCGATGTCTTGTATTTGCGTACGGCAGGTCGGGCGGCACTACAGGATGGTCTGCATCAATTCCTTTATCCTTCGACTTTATCTTTAGACTCGACTGGCGAGGTCCTGTTTGTAGCTACGTACGGCTGGTCTGGGCGACTCTACTGGATAATCTTCGTTGTTTTCTGTAACCATGATTATACTCCGTATGAATTTATCACAAATTTTTCCATTTATTTATGCATTCTGTTTTTCACTGTCATGATATTTTCGATTTCCTTTGAAATTTTCATTTCTTATTTTAAAAAAATTGTATGTCTTAATGAAAGTGTTTTTGGAACCAGTTGTGTGTACGTTTATGACAATTTTATGCTAAATTCTTTCTATTTCATATGATACATTGATTTCGTACCTACGCTTCGGGCGCGGTACGGTTGTAGTGGTCATGTAGTTAGGTACGGCAGATTGGAGCAGCATACTGGAATGTCCTCTATGATTTCTGTAACCCATAATGTTAAACTGCATGAATTCTTTCCCAATTTGTCGATTTGTTTTATATGTTCTTTAATTTACTGCAATGATATTTTCGATTTTTCTTTTTTAAAATTTTCAATTTCTTTTTCAAGAAATTGTATTTCCTAGTGAAACTGCATTTGCAAATAGGTGAGTGTATGCTTATGACATTATTTTGTTTAACTAATTGTTATTGTGTATGATTGTCTGTATACGTACCTAAGGTGACGGAACCACACGACAGGAGTGGACATTCAGTTGCGTTCGGTACATCGTAGCGACATATTTTTCGCAATATTCAATTTGCATTTGAAGAAATTGTATTTCTAAGTAAAAGTGCCTTTTGGAATTAGTTTTGTGAACGCTTATGACTATATTGTGTTAAATTCTTTGTTATATTATATGATTGTCTGAATACGTATATATGTTTCCGGAGCATCACGAACGGAGTGGTCTTGCAGTGTCATTCGGTATATCGGTACGACCCAATTGCATGATTTTCGATAATTTATCTATCCATGATACTGTACCGTATGAATTGTTTCCCATTCCTCCATTTATTTGTGCATGGTGTATCTTACTGCTATGATATTTCGGATTTTTTTCGGAACATTCAATTTTTAGTATAAAAAATTGTATTTCTTAAGAAAAGTGCCTTTTGAATAAGCTGAGTATACGTTTGTGACAATATTTTGTGAATGTTATTGTTATTTTATATGATTGTCTATATTCGTACCTACGCTTCCGGAAAGACAGTGCTGGAGTGGTATTGTAGTCGCGTACGGCAGATCGAAGCGGCACAACTGAATGGTCATCGTTAATTCCTTAATAACGTAATTTACTCATACGGTATCCTTAATTTCCTCCAATGTTTGCAATCCTTATTTTACAAAATTGTATTTCTCATTACACATATCTTTGGAATTAGTTAAGTGTACGATTACGATGATATTTTGCTATTCTTACAGTTATATTATACAGATGCCTGTATGCGCACCTACGCTTCCGGATCGACACGGCTGTAATGGCTTTGTAGTTGCGTACGGCAGATCGGAGCGGATACTGGATGGTCCTCGTTCTTTCGTGTAACAATGGTTTTTAACCCTATCCATTTTTTCTCACGTTTTCCATTTATTTATATGCTCTGTAGTTTGCTGCTATGAAATTTTCTGTTTTCTTCGAAGTTATAAATCTTTATTTTAAAATTTTGTATAGCTTAGTAATAGTGTCTTTGGAATTAGTTGTGTGTACGTTTATGACAATATTTTGTTAAGTTCTTGGGTATTTTATAGGATTGGCTCTATACGTATTTGCTTTTCTGGAGCGACACGGCTGCTGTGTCCTTGTAGTAGCGTTCACTAAATCAGTTCGTCACTGCTGTATGTTCTTTGCATATAATTTTATCCTTAACACTGTACAATATTAATTCTTTCATAGTCATGTATTAAACCACATATGTTGTAATTCCGTGTTATGGTGTGTTCGATTTGACATAATTATACATTTTTGTTTAGAGATTTGTAATTCTTAGTAAACGTGTCATTGGAAATAGTTGAGTGTACATATATGACAGTTTTCTGTCATGCTCGTTGTTACATAATATAATTGTCTATATGCTTACCTACAAGTCCGGTGCGACATGGCTGGATTGGTTTTGTAGTTGCGTTCGCTAGATCGGAGCGACAGTGCCGTTAGGTCTTTGATAATTTCTTTGACCTTGATATTGTACCGTTTGCATTCTTTCTCTGTTTTCTGTTGATGTGTTCATACTGTAATATACTCCTATGATATTTTAGATTTTCTTCAAAATTTCAAGTTCTTAATTTCAGAAAATTTATCGTACATGAAAAGTGCCTTCGGAATTAGTTGAGTGTACGTTCAAGTCGTTAATTTATGATCTTATTGTTATTTTATATGACTGTTTCTATACGTACCTTCTCTGTCGGAGCAGCACGACTGACGAGGTCTTGTAAATACGTACCGCAGATGGAAGCGGCGCTACTGGATGATCTTCGATAACTTCTATAACCATTATTTTATACCGTTTGTATTCTTTCGCAGTTTTCTACCTACATATGAATAGTGTTATTTACTGTTACGATATTTCCGATTTTTTTTTAATTTTAAATTCTCAATCATTATTTCAGTATACTGTGTTCCTTGCCAAAAGAGTCTTTGGAATAAGTAATGTTTATGTATATGACGATGTTTAGTTAGACTTATTAATGTTTTATATGATTGTCTGCATACGTACATACGACATCGGTGCAACACGACTAGCGAGGAATTATAGTTGGGTACGGTAGAACGGATCGGCGCTACTGAATGGACTCCGATTATTTTTTATAACCTTGATTTTCTACAGTATGAATTTTTTCTCAGTTTGCCATTTATTTACGCATTCTGTGATTTACTGTTATGATATTTTCGATTTTTCTTTAAAATTTTCAATCTTTATTTTACAAAAACGTACATCCGAGGAAAAGTGACTTGGGAATTAGTTCAGTGTACCCGTATGACATTATTTTTTCAACTAATTGTTATTTCGTATGATTGTCTGTGTATGTACCTACGTTGTTTGCGCGAGACTACTGGCGAGGCCTTGTAGTTGCGTACGACAGAAAGGAGCGAGACTACTGGATGGTCTTCGATAATGTTTTTGAGCTTCATTATGTACATTAAGAATTTTTTCCCAGTATTTCATTTATTTGTACATTCTGTATGCTACTGCTATGATGTTTTTACTTCTCGTAAAGAATACAATTTCTGAGATAAAAAATTGGAGGGTTTGAGTGAAATCGGAAAAATCATAACAGTAGAATACAGATTGTAGGAATAAATAGTGAATATCGAAAGAATGCATTCAGTACAATATCAAGGTTAGAGAAATTAACGAAGGTAATACCGTAGTGTCGGTCCGATATGCCGAGCGCAACTCCAAGGCCATAACAGCAGTGACCAAAATTGAATATTTCGAAAACAATTGGGTATATCATAACAGTAAATTACAGTATGTAGACTTAAACAGAATTCAGAAAAATAATGCACACGGTACAATATCAAGGACAAAGAAATTATCAAAGACCATACAGCACGATCGCTCTGATATTCTGAACGCAACTGCAAGAGAACTCCACGCGTGTCGCTCCGGAAGTGTAGCTGCGTACACGCACAATCGTTTAAAATAACAACATATATGGGATAGTGATATCATAAACGTATACTCAACTAATTCCGAAGACACATGTCATAAAATGTACAATGATTGATATTAAAAATTAGGAATTTTGAAAAAATTAAGTAGGTATTAAATCAGTAAATTACAGTATATATAAATAAATGGAAGAATGAGAAGGATTGCATACGGTACGATATCAAAGTTAAAGAAATTAGCGTAGGCCATGCAGCAGATGTCGCTCCGAACTAGTGAACGCAACAACAAGACGACTCCAGTCAGTCGCTCCGGCAGCGTCGGTACGTATAGAAACATTCACTCAATGAAACAACAAATTGTACTAGATATAGTCATAAACGTACTCTCAAGTAATTCCAAAGGTGATCTTAGAAAAAAATACAATAATTAATATTAGTAAATAAAAATTTACACAAAGTCGATGAAATCACAGCAATATATTGCAGTACGTAGAAATAAATGGCAAAGATGGGAGGAACTGCATATGGTTCAAGTTCAAGGTTAAAGAAATTAACGTAGACCATCCATTACTGTTTCTCCTATGTACAATGTGCAACTACAAGTCTACCACTGCCCTGTCTCTCCGGAATCGTAGGTATGAATACAGACAATCATATAATATAACATCAAGCTTAACAAAATATTGTCATAAACGTTCACACAACTAATTCCAAAGACACTTTTATTAAGAAATACAATTTTTTAAACGAAGATTACGAAATTCTAAAAAGGAATCGAATATATAATAACTCTAAATAATAGCATGCTAATATAAAAGGAAAGCTGCGTAAGTATGCATACGGTTCAATATAAAGGACTAAGAAATTAACGAAGATCATCCAGTACTCCCCACCGATCTGTCTCACGAAACTACAAGACTTCGCCAGTCGTGTCTCTCAGGCTTCGTCGGAACGTATCATTCAAAATAACAAAGAATTTAACATAATATTGTTATAAGCGTACATTCAAATAGTTCCGTAGACACTTCTGCTCATCAATACAACTTTTTATAATAACAATTGAAACTTTTGACCAAATCGAAAGAATCATAAACATAATTAAATTAAGCATAATTAAATGGATGACTGGGTAAAAATGGATACGGTACAATATCGAGGTTAATGAAATTAACGAAGATCATGCAGTAATGTCGATCCGCTCGACCATACGAAACTGTAAGGCCAGACCTGGTGCGTCATTCCGGCTGCGTAGGTAAATATAGAGACAATCCTATGAAATAAAAATGAATTTAACAAAATATTGTCACAATCGTTCACTCTGCTAATTCTACGGTACCTGTCCTAATAAATGCAATTATTAAAACAAAAAGTTTGAAGTTTTGAAAAAAAAAATGGGAAATATCGCAACTGTAAATTACAGTATGCATAAGAAAATCGAAAACTGGGGAAAATGGCAACGGTACATAATCAAGTTTAACGAAATAAACGAGGGCCTTCCAGTATGCCGCGCCGATCTGGCTTTCGCAACTGCAAGACCACTCCAGTCGTGTCGCAGAGGAAGCGTAGGTACGTATACAGATAATCGTATAAAATAACAATATGTACAACAAAATATTGGCATAAACGTACACGCAACAATTTCCAGATACACTTTTACTAAGAAATACAATTTTTGAAATTATCAATTGGAATTTTGTGAGAAATCGAAAATATCAAGCAGTAAATAACGGTATGTAGTAGTAAACAGAAAAGCGATAAAAATGCATACGTTATAGTACCATGATTAAAGAAATTAAGGAAGACCAGCCAGTATTGTCCCTCTGATCTGACGAACACAACGGCAAGTCCACTCTTGTCTTGTCACACCGGATGCGTAAGTACGCATACAGGCAATCATATAAAACACCAATAATATTAGCAAAATATTGGCATAAACGTACACTCACATAATTCCCAAGACACATTTACTGAGATTACTTTTATTGATATTAACAATTGGATATTTTGAAGCAAATCGGAAATACCACACGAGTAATTAGCAGTATGTAGAAATAAATAGAAAACTGCGATAGACTGCGTACCATACAATCTTATTGTTAAAGTAATTAACAATGACCATGCAATATGCCATCCCGACCTACAGCACGTAACTGCATTACCACTCCAGCAATGTCGGTCTGGAAGAGTACGTGCTCATACAGTCAATCATATGAAGTATCAATGAGGGTAACGAAATAATATCATGAACGTAAAGTCTCCAAATTGCGAAGACACTTTCACTATGTCATACAATTTCTTCAAATAAGAAATGAAAATTTTGAAAAAAATCGAAAATATTATAACATTAAATATCAGTATGTGTAAATAAATGGGCAAATTGGGGAAAAATGCATACGGTTCAAAAGCAGGGTTAAAGAAATTAACGTAGACCATAGAGTAGTATACGTCCGATCTCCTGAACGCAACTACAAGCCCCGGCCAGTCGTGCAGCTCCGACAGCGTATGTGCTTATTCAGACAAACATATCAAATAACAATGATTTTAACAAGATAATGTAATAAACGCGTACGCTCAACTAATTTCAAAGGCACTTTTAGTGAGGAATGCATTTTTTTTTACATAAAATTTGAAAATTTCGAAGAAGAACGAATATATAATAACAGTAAATTACAGTATCTATAAATAAATAGAAGACTGGGACAGAATGCATATGATAAAAAATCAAGGATAAGGAATTAATTGAAACCATACAGTAAGGCCGCTTCGAGCTGCCGTGTATAACTACAAGACCTCGATAGTCGTCTTGCTCCGGCTGGATTGGTACGTATACAGACAATATTATAAAATAACAACAAGCTCAACAAAATACTTGTATAAACGTTAGCTCAACTAATTCAAAAGGAACTTTTACAAAGAAATACAATTATTTATGATAAAAAGTTAGAATTTTGTAATATATCGAAAATATCATAATATTAAATTACAGTATGTATAAATAAACGGAAAACTGGGGAAAGATGCATACGGTACAATATCAAGGCAATAGTAATTTCGGACGACCAACAAATTGTGTCGTTCCCATCTACCGAACGCAACCACAAGACGACTCCAGTGGTATCGTGCCGGCAGCAAAGGTACATATGGGGCCAATCATATAATATAACAGGTATAATAATAAAATATTGTCACAAACGTATGCTCAACTAATTCCAAAGGCAATTTTCATGTACGATTCAATTTCTGAAATTACAAACTTGAAATTTTGAAAAAAATCGAAAATATTGTAACAGTATATTACCGTTCGAGTTGAGATAAAGAAATGAGTCTCCGTTTCAGCGACGGGCACCTTAACTTCATGTGTGCATTAGAAGAGTCGAACGTCAAACCTTTCGAGAACGTTACCGCCTTATTTTAGAGACGAACGTCTATGTCACATACCTTAGGGTTCCCAAAGATAAACCAGATATTCCGGGAGTAAATGCGCTGTACAGTCTTGGCCATAGACACCTTAAGTCACGTTATGAATATTAGAGTAGAAGGTCAATGCGTCGGAGATCATTACCAAATGTTTATAAAGTCCATATTTTTTCGGATACGTTGCCTTCTAAGAACGTCGCCGCTGTCGAAAGTGTCATGCATAGTGCTTACGGAAACCAATTAGCAGACATTATGGCCGGAGCACATCTCATTTTCTTGTATGAACCGAATAATCGAGAGTCACAACCTTCGAGAACGATCCCAACTTCCTTGAGATTCGAACAGCTGAGACAATATCTCACCTATCCTGTTATTCCGATAGTCCGACCAGGTATACCAGGAATCAATCAGCTGCAGATTATTGGCAATGAATACCTTAATTCACGGTTGGAATACAAAGTGCACAGCCTAACCCTTGTCCAACGCTACCGATTGGTACTATGTCAAACACACTATCGAAGACCTTACCAACCGAGCACCTAACCGGCTGAATCGAGAGTATATCTTCGTGTTCAGAGAATCATATTAGTAAACATTTTAGTGACTGTGATCGAAGCATCATGTATAAATTAGAGGATCGATGGTCAATCCTTTTGAGAACCTTATCACCTTTTTTGAGTGCCGAGCGGCTAAGTCAATAGTGTCACCCATCCAGTGATTTGGAGAGGCAATGCAGGTATTCCGGGAGTTAATCCGCTGACGAGTATTGGCAATATGTTCCTTAATTCGCGGAGTGAATATTAAAGAAGGCCGTAAAGCCATTGCGCAACGTTCCATATTCGTCTAGGATTAAATTTCCTTCCAATCCGAAAAACTGACCCCTCAATCGAGAGTATATCACCGCGTTCAGAGTTTCGAAATGGTCTACATTTCAGTGACTTGAACCTTAGCTTCTTGTATGAATTAGTAGGTCGAGGGTCAAATCGTTCGAGAGCGTTGCCGCCTTCTGTGAGAGACGAACGGCAAAGTCAGTAGCTTCATCATTCCAGTGATTCCGAGAGTCAAACCAGGTATTCCGGAATTAAATCCGTTGAACAGTATTGGCAATGGCTAGATTTATTCGTGGTGTGAATATTGCAGTAGAGAGTTAAACCTTGTGACAGCATTACCATTGGCATGAAGTCATTCTGACTACCGGAGTAGTTACACTCCGAGGAGCTAACCCGCTATATCGAGCGTATAACTTCGTGTTTAGAGACACACATTAGTATACATTTTAGTGGCGGCACCCTTATTTTGTTTATGAACTATAAGATCGAAGATCAAAGAGTTCCAGGATGTTACAACCCACTTTGAGATTCGAACGGCTAAGTTAATAGCTTTACCTATCCTGTGTGCCCCAAGGGCAGAACCATGTAATCCGGGAGTGAATCCGCAGGACAGGATTTGCAGTAGACACCATAACTCACTGTTCGAATACTAAAGTAGAGCATCGAAACGTTGTAAAACTTTACCTATTGATATAGAGTCAGTCACTTTCCCGATGGCTTTACCTTCCGTGGAGCCTAACCAGCTGTATTGAGTGCCCTGCTGTATATTCACAGAAAAAAATTAGGAGATATTCTAGCAGACCGACATCACATTTTTATGTATAAGTATTGAAAATCGTGAATCAATTTGTTCGAGAATGCTACCATCTGTCTCGTGACTCGAACGGCTTAGTTAATAGCTTCACCTATCCTGTGGTTCCGTAATTAAAGCGAGGTATCCCAGGTGTAAATGCGCTGAACAGGATTGGCAAAACACGCCTAAATTAACGGTATGAATATTAAAGTGCAATATCAAACCGTTGTAGAACGATACATGTACGTAGAGGGGTCAAACGGTTTACCGAGAGCCTTATCTTCCGAGGACCAAATCCGCTGTATCGAGAATATATCATCGTGCTGAAGGATGCAAGTTAATATTCATCTCAGAGAAGTCAGCATTAAATTCATGTATGGGCTAGAAATTCTAGGGTCAAAATGCTCGTGAACGTTGCACACCTTCTGTAAGAGACGAACGGCTAAGTCAGTAGCTTCAGCTATACTGTGATTCCGAGAGCCATACCAGGTATTCAGCGAGTAAATCCAATGAACAGTGTGGTCAAACGACGCCATAATTCACGGCTTGGGTATTAAAACAGAGCGTCAATCCATTTGAGAACGATATCAATTAGTATAAAGTCATTATTTTTTCCGATTACCTTACCTTCGGAGAACCGATCGCGCCGGATCGAGTGTCTTGCTTGTTGTTCGCGGAAACAAATTAGTCGTCATATTCGCAGACGTACACCACATATTCATGAATAAATATATAAATCGACAGCAATGCCGTTGGAGAACGACACCACCATTTATAGACACTAACGGTGATGTGAATGGCTTCACCTATCCAGTGATTCCGACAGTCAGGCCAGGTATCCAGTGAGTAAATCTGCTGAACGGTATTAGTCAAAAACACCTTAATTCACGGCTTGAATATTAAAGTAGGTTGTCAAGCCATTAGAGAACTATACCCATTTGTAAAAAGTCAAACGTTTACCGGAGGCGTCTCCTTCCGCGAACTACACCCGCTGCATCGACAGAATTATTTCGTGACCAGAGAAGCACATTAGTATACATAATATAGGAGGCACCATTGATCCGAGCATGAATTAGATGATCCCGGGTCAAACCGTTGAGACCTTTGCCACATTCACTGATAATGGAACGGCTAAGACAATAGCATCTGCTATTCTGTGATTCCGAAAGAAAAACCAGTTATTCCGAGAGCACATCCGCTGGACAATATTGGTAATAGACAGCTTATTTCACGGTATGAATATGAAGGTACAGCGTCCAACGGATATAGAGCTTTATCTTTTAATTTAGAGTCAATCTTTTTACCGAGGGCAATACCTTCCGAGAAGCCCAAACCGCTGCAGCAAGTGTCTTGCTCAGTGCTCAAGGTAGCAAATTAGTAACATTTACTCCGGGAATACATGGTTTGACTCTCAGAATATTTGAATACGTCAAGCTATGGACATAGCTGTTCGTCTCTAAAAGAAGGTGGTAACGTTTTCGAACAGTTTGACCCTCGATCTAATAAGTAATACATGAAATTGTGGTGCCTGTCACTAAAATTCATACTAACTTGCTTCTCAGAACACGAATCCGCACCCTCTGTAGAGCTGGTTAGCTTCTAGGACGGTAAGGCCTTCGGTAAAATGTTTGACTCTATGCGAATAGGTAAAGCTCTACAACGGTTTGATGGTCTCCTTTAATATTCATACCGTGAAGTAAGGCGTTTATTGCAAATACTGTGCTGGGCATTTACTCCCGGAATACCTGGTTTGACTCTCGGAATCACACGGAAGGTGAAGCTATTGACTTAGCCGTTCGACTCTCTAGGAACGTGGCATCATTCTCGAAAGCATTTACTCATAATTTCTCTATCCATGAACGTAAATATGGTTTCCGGCTCTAAAATGTGTACTAGTTTGCGTCTCTCAGCACGCAGTTATAATCTCGATACAGCGGGTTATGTTCACAGAAGGTAAGGTATCCCGTATTGAGTATGACCTTATAGCAATTGGTAACGTTCATCCAGCGGTTTGACTCTGTACATTAATACTCATACGGTGAGTTCAGGTGCCTAATGCCAATAATTTTCCGCGCATTTACTCCCAGAGTACCTAATTTTACTCTCGGAATCATAGGATAGTTGACGCTAATAACTGAGGCGTTCGATTCTCAACTACGATGGTATCGATCACTAACGGTTTTACCCTCGATTTTCTAATTAATAAATGATATTAAGGTGACCGTCACTTAGTTGTAAATTCATATGTTTCCCTGTATACGATGTTATACTCTCAATACAGCCGAATAGGCTCTCGGTGGATGAGGCCATCAATAAGGCGTTTGAATATATATCAATTGGTAATGTTCTCAAAATTTTTAACTCCCTACTTTAAATTCAAACCGTGAATTAAATAGTCTATTGCCGGTACTGTACAGTGCATTTAATCCTGTAATAACTGGTTTGACCCTTGCACTCATAGGATAGACTAAGCTATTGACTTGGCTATTCGGCGCTCAAAGAAGGTGGTATCGTTCTCGAAGGTTTTGACACTCGACCTTCTAATTCATTCATGAATTGAAGGTGCCCATCACTAAAACGAATTCTAATTTGGCCTCTGAACACGAAGATATACTCTTGATTCAGCGGGTTCGCTTCTCAGACGGTAAGGCCTTTCCAAGGTGCCTTACACTATATCAATACGTAACCTCCTACAAAGCTTTGACTCTGGATATTAATATTTATACCATGACATAGGGTGTACGATGCCGATACGGTATACCGGATTTACTCCCGGAATTCTTCCATTGACTTTCGGAATCACAGAATAGGAGAAGTTATTGTCATAGACGTTCGATACTCAAATAAGGTGGTCACGATATCAAACGGATTGGCACCTGATCCTCGAATTCACACAAGAGGCAAAGGTGCCCGTCTCTGATATGAAGAGTAACCTCTTTCTCAGAACACGAAGTAATACCCCCGAAACGGCGAGTTTGCGTCTCCGAAGGTAAGGCCATCGGTAAAGTGTTTGACTTTATATTAAATGGCAATCCTCTCAAGCGGTTTGACGCACTACTTTACTATTCAAACCGTGAACTAAGGTGTCCATTGCCAATAGAGTACAGCGGATGGTCTCTCGGAATTCCAGGTTTGACTTTCGGAATCACAGGATAGGTCATGATATTGACGTAGCTGTGCGACTTTCAAGGAAGGTGGTTGCGATCTCGACCGATTTGACTCTCGATTTTGTTATTCATACATGGAAATAAGGTGTGCGTCTGCCAAAGTGTCTACTAATTTGCTTCGCTGAACCCGATGTTACACACACGGTACGGTAGGTTATGTTCTCGGAGGAGCAAAGCATCCGGTAAGACGTTGTACCAATTGGTTACGCTCACAAACGGTTTGACGCTCTACTGTAATATTCAAACAGCGAATTAATGAGTCTATTACCAATGCTTCTCAGCGGATTTACTCCTGAAATGCCTGGTTTTAATGTCGGAATCCCAGGATTGGTGAAGCTATTGATTTAGCCGTTCGACTCCCAACGGAGGTGGTCAGGTTATCGATCCGTATGACACTCATCATTCTAATTCATACTGGAAATGAAGGTGAACGTCGCTAATATGGATACAACTTGGCTTCTCCGAACACGAAGTTATACTCACTATACGGCGAGTTATCTTCTTGGTAGGTAATGTCTTCTGCAGAAAGACTGACTTTATACTAATACGCAACGTTGTTCGACTGTTTGACTCAGTACATTTATGTTCATACTAGCAATTACGGTGCCTATTGCCAATACTTTTCAGCGGATATACTCCCGGTATAGCTGATTTGACTCTCGGTTTCAAAGGATAGGTAACGCTATTGATTTTGATGTGCGACTTTCAAGAAAGGTGGTAAAGTTCGTCCACGGTTTGACTCTCGATCATCTGGTAGATAGATAAAATTAAGTTGCCCGTCCCAAAATCTATACTATTTTGCTTCTGTGACCTCGAAGTAATACTCTCGATACAGCGGGTTAGCTTCTCGGAAGGTACAGCCGTCGGTGAAACGTTGGACAATATGCCCATAAGTAACGTTGTACAACTGTGTGACTCTCTACATTAATATTAATAGAGGAAAGTTGTGTTTTTAATGCCGATACTTTACAGCGGATATAATTCCGGAGTACATGGTTTGGCACTCGCAATCATACGATAGGTGAGACTACTGACATAGCCGTACGAATCTCAAACACGATGGTACCGTATCAGAACGGTTTGACCCAAGATATTCCATTTCATTCATGAAATTAAAATGTACACTAATGGATTTCACTGAACACGATGATATATTCTCGGTACCGTGGGTTTCTTTCTTGGAATGATAGGTTTTCGGTAAATGGTTTTACTGTATACCCATTCGTAACTCTCTAAAATGGATTGACGCTCTACATTAATATTGTAACCGTGAGTTAAAGTGTCTACAGCCTATACTATTAAGCGGATTTACTTCCGGCATACCAGGTTGCGCTAATGGAATTACAGTATAGTTTAAGCTATTGACATAGCCGCTCGGTTCTCAAGGAAGGCGGTAACTTTCCTGGACGCTCTTCCTCTCGATGCGGATATTTATACACAAACATGTAGTGTCGGTCTTCTGAAGTGTATACTAATCTGCTTCCGTCAGCATTAAACTGGACACTCGCTACAGCGGGTTAGGTTCTCCGCACGTAAAGTATTCTGTGTGAGGAACGACTTTCTACCTATTGGTAATGTTCACTGGCGGTTAACCCCCTACATTAATATTCAATCCGTGTGTTACGGTTACTATTGCCAATACAGCTCTGCGGATTTACTCCCGAATATCTGATGAAACTTTAGGAATCACAGGATAGCAGACGGCTATTTTCTTAGCCATTCCACCCTCAGCGAACGTGGTAAATCTCTGAAACGGTCTGCCCATCAATCTCCTTATTCATGTACGAAATTATGGTGCTCGTCTGTGAAATGAATATAATGTGTTTCTCTGGTCACGAAGTCTTACTCTGGATGAAGCGGGTGCAGGTTGCTGTAGGTAACGCCTGCGGTAAAACGTTTGTCTTTATATAAACTCGTAACTCTCTCACACGGTGAGACGCTCTATTTTAATATTCACTGTACTAATTAAGGTATCTATTGCCAATACTGCTCAGTGGATTTAATCCCGGAATACCTTGTTTGACTCTTGGTAAGGCAGGATGGGTGTAGCTATTGACATCGCAGTTCATGTCTCACAAAAGGTGGAAACGTTCCCCAACGGTTTCACACTCGATTTTATAACTCATACAGGAAATTAAGGTGCACGTCACTAAAATGAATACTAATTCGTCCCACTGATCAACATCATATACTCTCGATACATCGTGTTAGATCCTCGGACGGTAAGATCTTCCGTAAACAGATTGACTTAATAGCAATTGGTAACGCTCAGAAAGAGTTTGACGCTCTACTATATTATTTAATCTGCGAACTAAGGTACCAATTGCCAATGCTGTACTAGTTCTTACCTCTGCACACGGTGTTATACTCTCGGTACAGCTGGTCAATTTTTCGGAGGGTAAGGCATTCTGTAAGAAGTTTAAACTTAGAAGTATAGGGAATGTTCTACAATGGCTTCACGGCCTTCCTTAATATCCAACCGTGAATTGAGGTGTCTCTTGCCAATACTGTACCGTGCATTAACTCTCGGAATATCTGGTTTAGCTTTCGGAATCACAGATATGTGAAGCTATTGATTTAGCCGTTCGTGTCTCACAGAAGTAGGTATCCTTCCCAAACGGTTTGACCCTCGACGTCCTAATACATACGTAAAGTTAAGGTACCCGTCACTGAAACGAACACCAATATCTATTTCTGAATACGAAGTTAAACCCTTGATACGCCGAGGTTGCTTCTCCGAGGGTAGGGCCATCGGTAAATTGTAAATTGGTTAGCTATTCGGAAAAAGAAGAACTTTATACCAAATGGTTATGTTCTCCGAGCGTTTGCCTCTCTACTTTCACATACACACCGCGGATTGTTGTGTCTATTGCCAACAGATTTCAGCGGACTTACTCCCGGAATACCTCGTTTGAATCTCGGAATCACTGGATAGGTGAAGCTATGCACTTAGCCGTTCGCCAATAACGGAAGGTGGCAACGTTCTCTTGAGGCTTCACGCATGATCTTCTAATTCGTACATGAAGCTACGATGCCCGTCACTGAAATGCAATGTAATTTGTTCCTCTAAAAACGATATTATACTCTCGATACTGCGTGATATCTTCTCGGAGGGTAAGGCCTTAGGTAAAAAGTTTGACTGTATACTAGTTATTGTCGTCCTCACACCGCGTGACGCTGTGCTTTAATATTCCAACAGTGAATTAAGGTGTCTATTGTCAATGCTATTCAGCAGATTTTCTCCAGGAATACATGATTTGATTCTCTGTATCACAAGATACGTGATCCTATGTACTTGGCCATTCCACTCCCAAAGAAAGTAGTATCGTTCTCTAGAAGATAGACCCTCGATCTTCTATTTCATACATGAAATTATGGCGCCCGACCCTAAAAAGTATATTAATTTACTTCTGTGAACACCAGGATGTACCCTCGATACAGCGCGTTAGCTTCTCGTAAGCTAAGGCCTTCTCTAAAGGGTTCATCCACG
This sequence comes from Lasioglossum baleicum, assembly GCF_051020765.1. Lineage (NCBI taxonomy): Eukaryota > Metazoa > Arthropoda > Insecta > Hymenoptera > Halictidae > Lasioglossum > Lasioglossum baleicum. Next base: position 177,670 of record NW_027469279.1, read on the forward strand.
GCATGACTCTCAACATTGTTATTCACGCTGCGAAATAGTGTACCTAGTGCTATACTTTGCTGCGGATTTACTCCCGGAATACCTTGTCTGACTCTCGGAATCGGAGCATTGGGGAAGCTATTGACTTAACCGTCCTATTCTCAATGATGATTGTAATGGTCTCGAACTGTTTGACACTCGATATTTCAATTCATAGACGAATTTAAGGCGGCATCACTAAAACGTATTCCAATGTGTTTCTGTAAACACGAAGTTATACTCTCAATACGGCGGGTTAGCTTCACTCAAGGTAAGGCGTTCCGGAAAACGTTTACACTGTACCAATTGGTTATGCCCACAAACAGTTTGACGCTCTACTTTAACATTCAATCCTTGAATTGAGGTGTCTATTGCCAATACCGCTCATGGGACTTATTCTCGGATTACGTGGTATGAATCTCGATATCTCGGGATAGATGGAGCTACTGACTTATCCCTCCGAAACTCAAGATATGTGGTAACTTTCTCGAAAGGTTTCACCATCGATCTTCTAATTTATAAATGAAGATAATGTGCCGGTCACTGAAATGGGTACTAATTTATTTCTCAGAACAGGATATTATACGGTCGATTGAGCTTGTTAGTTTTTCGGAGGGTAAGGTCTTCGTTAAAACTTTTGACTTTATACCAATTGATTACGCTCTCAAACAGTTTGACGCCCAACTGTAATAATGATACCGTGAACTAATTTGTCGATTCCAAATAGTGTACTGCGGATGGACTCCCGGAATACCTGCTTTGGCTCTCCGCATCACTGGATAGGTGAAGTTCTTGACATAGCTCGTCGTGTCTCGCAGAAGCTGGCCACTGCCTCTACCGATTTGACCCGCGATCTTCTTATTCTTGATGAAATTAACTTCCCCGTCACTAAAATGTTTACTAATCTGATTCCATAAGCACGAAGCTATACGTTAGATACAGCGTGTTAGCTTCTCGGACGGTGAAGCATTTGGTAATACGTTTTACTTTATAGCAACTGATAACGTACACAACCGATTTGCCGCTCAATTTTACTATTCAAACCGTGATGGAAGGTGTCTATTGCCAAAACTATTAAACGGATTCACTCCCGAAATACCTGCTTCATTTTCGGAATCGCAGGATACGTGAAACTATTGACTTGACGGTTCGTCTTTTCTCCAGGAGTACCTGGTTTGACTCATAAAATCACTGGTTAGGTGACCCCTTTGACTTATTCCTTCGGGTCTCAAAGAGGGTATTAACGTTCTGAAACGGTTTGACGCACTCCTTTAATATTCAAACCGTGAATGCTGGTGTCAATTGCCAATACTGCATAGCGGATTCACTCCCGGAACGACTGATTTGGCTATCTGAATCACAGGGTAGGTGATGCTATTGACATGACCTTTCGACTCTCGAAGATGGTAGTATCCTGGATCGAACGGTTTGACCGACGATCTTCGAATACATACATCAAATTAAGCTTCCCGTCCCTCGTGTGTATACAAATATGTTTCTCTGGCCAGGCAGTTATACGCCCGATACAGCGGGTTAGCCTCTCGGAAGATATGGCCTCCGGTAAAAAGTTAGACTCGATACCAAAAAGTAACGTTCTACTACGGTTTGACTCTATACTTCAATACTCGTACAGAGAATTAAGGTATCTATTGCCAATACAGTACAGCGCATTTACTCCAGGAATATATCGTTTGACATACGGAATCGCAGGATAGGTGAAGCTGTTGACTTAGCAGATCGTCTTTCACAGAATGTAGGAACGTCTTCGAACTGTTTGACCATCGATGTTGATATTTATACACAAACATGTGGCGTTCGTCCGCTGACATTTCTGCGATATTGTTTCCGTGCACATTACGCAAGATACTCGCTACAGCGGATTAAGTTTTCCGATGTTATGGTATTCTGTAAGTGGAATGACATTATGCCCGTTGGTAATGTTCTCCGTAGGTTTGACTCTCTACATTAATATTCATACCATGAATTAAGGCGTCAGTTGCCAGTAAACTTAAGTGGACTTACTCTCGGATAACCTGATTTGACTTTCGGAATCACAGGATATGTGAAACAATTGATTTAGCCGTACCACTCTCAAAGCGGGTGATATCGTTATCGAACGGTTTGACACTCGATCTTCTTATTCATACACGAAATAAAGGTCCCCGTCACTAGTATGTATACCAGTGCGTATCCGTAATCACGTAGCTATACACTCGATACGGCGGGTTAATATCTCGGACGGTAAGTCATTCGGTAATACGTATGACTTTGCTGAAATTAATAACGTTCACTCAATATGTGACGCTCTATTTTAATATTAACTACGCGAATTAAGGTATATATTGACAATCCTCTTGTGCGGATTTACTCTAGGATTACCTGGCACGGCTCCAGAAATCACAGGATAGGTGGAGCTATTGACCTATCCGTTCGACCCTCATGCAGGGGGTTTCGTTCTCGAAAGGTTTGACCATCGATTTTCTAATTCATACATGAACATAACGTGCCCGTCGTTGAAATGAATACTAATTTCTATCCCTGAAAACAAAGTTATATTCCCGATGCAGCAGGTTAGTTTTTCGAAGGGCATGGTCTACGGTAAAGCGTTTGACCTTATACCAAGTGGCAGTGCTATCAAACGGTTTGACGTTCTACTTTATTATTCAAACCGTGAATAAAGGTGTCTATTGCCAATAATGGTTAGTCGATTTACTCCCGGAATACCTGGTTTAAATCGTGGAATCTCGGTATAGGTGAAGCCATTCTCTTAGATGTTCATCTGTTACAGAAAGAGACAACGTTCTCGAATGGATTGACACTAGATCTTCTAATTCATGCATGAAATTAAGGTACCCGTTACTAAATTGTATACTAACTTCCATCTTTGATCACGAATTTATACTGTCGAATCAGCGGGTTAGGGTCACGGAGGGTAAGGTCTTTGGTAAAACGTTTGACTTTATGCCATTTTGTAACTTTCTCAAACGGTTTCACGCCCTACTTTAATATACAAACCGTGAATTAAGGTGACTAATGCCAAAACTGTTCAGCGGATTACTCCCAGTATACCTGGTTTGACTTTCGAAATCTCAGGATAGGTGAAGCTATTCACCTGGCCGTTCGTGGCTCGCAGAATGTGGTTACGGTCTCGAACGGTTTGACACTCGATCTTCTAACTCATATATGAAATTATGGCGCCCGTATCTGAAATGATTACACGTTTCTTTCTCTGGACACGAACTTATACTCTCGATGATGGCGCTAATGTTCGCGGAAGGTATGGCCGTCGGTATAATGTTTGCCTTTATACCAACTGGCAATGCTCAGAAACGGTTGGACGCTTGAGTTTAATTTTTATACTGTAAATTAAGGTGTCTATTGGCAATACTGTTCAGTGGATTTACTCCAGCTATACCGGGTTTGTCACACCGAATCACTGGATACGTCAGGCTATTGACTTAGACGTTCGTACCTCACTGAAAGCGGTAAGGTTCTCGAGGTGTTTGGCTTTCGATCATCTAATTCGTACATGATGTTAGGGTGCCCATCACAGAAATGAATAAGAATTTTCTTCTCTGAACACGATCCTATACTATCGATGAAGCCGGCGGGGTTTGTGAAAGGTATGGCCATCGGTAGGACGTTTGACCTTATACCAATTGTTACCGCTTTCAAACGTTTTGGCGTTCAATTGTAATATTCAAGCCGTGAATTATGGCGACTATTGCCAAAATTCTTCAGCGGACTTGCTCCTGGAATACCAGTCATGACTCTCGGAATCATAGGATAGGTGAAGCTGTTGTCTCGGGCTTTCGATTCTCAACGAAGGTGAAAGCGTTCTAGAATGGTTTGACATTCGATCTTCTTATTCATATATGAAATTATGCAGTCTGTCACGCCAATGTATACTAATTTGTTTGCGTTTACACTAAGCAGTACGGTCGCTGCTGCGGGGCAGGTTCTCGGTAGGTAATGTAATTGGTAAAAGGTTTCACTTTATATCAACTGGAAACGTTCAGAAAAGGTTTCACGCTCTACATTAATATTGAAACCGTGAATTAGGATGTCCATTACCAATGGCGTACATCTTATTGCCTCCCATAATATCTGGCTTGGTTATCGGAACAGCAGGACAGGTGAAACTATTGAATTAACCGTTCGACTCTAAAGGCAGGTGGGATTGTTCTCGAAAGGTTTGCCTCTCGAAAATTCTGTTCATTCATGAAAATAAGGTGTGCTTCTACTATAATGTCTAACGATTTGTTTGCGTGAACAAAAAGTTAGACACTGGCTGCAGCGGGTTAGGTTCAAGGATGGTAATATATTTGGTAGAAAGGATGAATGTATACGAACTGGTAATTTTCTCCGACGGATTGACCTTCTACCTTAATATTCATACCGTGAAATAAAGTGTCCATTGCAAAACTGTTCAACGGATTTACTCCCGGAATACCTCATTTCACTCATGGAATCTCGGCATAGGTGAAGCTATTGACTTGGCCGTTCGTCTGCCAAGGAAGCTGGTAACGTTCTCGAACGATTTGACACATACATCATCTTATTCATATATATAGATAAGGTGCCGGTTACTTAAACGTGTACAAATTTCTTCTCATGAACTGCAAGTTATACTCTCGATAAAATGCGATATCGGAGGGTAAGGGATACAGTATATCATTTGACTTTATTCCTATTGGTAACGTTCTCAAACGTGTTGGCTCTGCGCTTAAATATTTATACCGTGAAATATGATGTATAATGGGAATACTCATCAGCCCATTTACTCCAGGTATACACGGTTTGATTCTCCGTATCGCAAGATACGTGAAGCTATGGACTTAGCCATTCCACTTCCAAAGAAGGTTGTATTATTCTCTAAAATTTTGACACTCGATCTTCTATTTCATACATGAAATCAAGGCGCCCGACCCTAAAAAGTATAATAATTTGCTTCTCTGAACACCAGGATGTACCCTCGATACAGTGCGTTAGCTTCTCGTAAGCTAAGGCATTCTCTGAAGGCTTCATCCACGGTATGACTCTCAACATTATTATTCACGCTGCGAAATAGGGTATCTAGTGCTATACTGTGCAGCGGATTTATTCCCGGAATACCTTGTTTGACTCTCGGAATCGGAGCATTGGGGAAGCTACTGACTTGACCGTTCTATTTTCAAAGAAGCTGGTATTGGTCTCGAACGGTTTGACCCTCGATATTTTAATTCATACTTGAATTTAAGGGGGCATCACTGAAATATATTCTAATGTGTTTCTCTAAACACGAAAAAATGCTCTCGTTACGGCGGGTTACCTCCTAACAAGGTAAGGCTTTCTGCAAAACGTTTGGCTTTATAGCAATCGGTAACCTTATCATACGGCGTGGCGCTCTATTTTAATATTCTCTCGGCGATTTATGGTATCTATTGCCAATACAATACAGCGCATTTAATCCCTAAATAACCGGATTGACTCTCGAAATCGCAGGATCCGTAAAACTATTGACGTAGCCGTTCGTCTCCCACAGAAGGAGGCATCGTTCGCGAACGGTTTGACCCTCTATCTTCTAATATATACATGAAATTATGGCGCTCATCACAGAAAGGATGACCAATTTCTTTCCCTGAAAACTAAGATAGACTCACGCTGCAGCGGGATATGTTCTCGGAAGTTAATGTATTGGATAAAAAGAATTACTTTATTTTAAATGATAATGTTGACCTGCGGTTTGACTCCATGTATGAATTACACGATCCAGTGTCAGACCTTTCAGAAATGATATTACATTCCTTCAAATCGACCGGCTTAGACAATAGCTTCACCTATCGTATTACTCCGCGAGTCAGGCCAGGTATTCCGGGAGTAAATCATCTGAACAGTATTGGCAATAGACACATTAATTCACGGTTTTAATATTAAAGTAGCGCGTCACTCCATTTGCGAACGTTACCAATTAGTATAAAGCCAAACGTTTTACCGAAGACATAACCCTTCGTATATGTAATCAGCTGTATCGAGAGAATAACATCGTATTCAGGGACGCAAATTCGTTTATATTTTAGTGCCCGGCAACTTTATTTCATGTATGAGTACGAATATCGAGTGTCATGCCGTTTTAGAATGTTACCACCTTTTTATAGAGTTGCCCAGCTATGTCTATATTATCACCTATCCTGCGATTCCAATAGTCAAACCTGGCATATAAGGTGTAAATCCGGTGTACAGTAATAGAAATGGATACCTTAATTCGCAGATTCTATATTAAAGTAGAACGACAAACCGTTCTAGAACATCACCAATTGTTATAACGTCATGCTCCTAACAGGATACCTTACCTGTCGAGAACATAACCAGCTGTATAGTGGGTAAATGTTCGTCTTTAGAGAAACCAATTAGTATACATTTTAGTGTCGCGCACCTTAATTTCATGTATGATTTAGAAAATCGAGTGTCAAACCGCTCGGGAACGTTACCACCTCCTATAAGAGTCGAAAAGCTAAGACAATAGCTTCACCTATTCTGTGACTCTCAGTGCCAAACCAGGTATTCCGGGAGTAAGTACGGCGATCAGTGTTGGCAATAGACACCTTAATTCACGGTTTGAATATTGAAGTAGTTCGTCAAACAGTTTGAGATCGTTACCAATTGGTACAAAGTCAATCGTTTTAGTGAAGATCTTACCCTCCGAGGAACTAACTCGCTGTATCCAGAGTATAACATGACATTCAGCGGGACGAATTATTATTCATTTTAGTGACGGTACCGTATTTTAATATATGAATTGGAAGATCGAGGGTCGAAACGGTCAAGGACGTAGCCACCTTATTTGGGAGACGAACGGCTAACTTTATAGCTGTATCTATCCTGTGATTCGTAGAATTAGACCAGGTATTGCTAAGTAAATCCGCTGAAGAGTATTGGCACCGAACACCTAAATTCACAGTCAGAATATTATAATAGAGCGACACACCGTTTGAGAACGGTACCAATTGCTAAAAAGTCAAACGATTTACGGAAAGCACTATCTTATGGAAACTTCACACGCTTCATCGAGGGTATACCTCTGTGTGCAGAGAATGAAATTAGTATGCACTTCAATGACGGTTACCATAACCTCATTTATGAATTAGAAGATCGAGGGTCATACCTTTCGCGAACGTTGCTACCTTCCGTGAAAGACGAACAGCTACATCAGTATCTTCATGTATCCATTGATTCCTAGAGTCAAGCCTGGCATTCCTGGAGTGTATCCGCTGATCAGTATTGGCAGTAGTTACCGTAATTCACGATTTGAATATTAAAGTAGAGAGTCATAGAGTTTGAGTGCGTTACCAATTGGAATAAGGTCGAACGCTTTTCCGAAGGCCATACCTTCCACGATCCTATCCTAATGTTGCAACTTTCATCCTTAGTGCTCATGGAAACATATTAGTAGACATTATAGCAGGCGGAAACCTTACCTTCATGTATGAATAGAATAATCGAGTGACAGACCGGTCGAGAACGTTGCCTCCTTCCGTGTGAGACGAACGGCTAAGTCTATAGCTTCACTTATCCTATAATTCCGAGAGTCAACCCAGGTACTCCGCGTGTAAGTGCGCTGAACAGTATTTGCAATAAACACATCTATCCGCGGTATGCATATTAATCTAGAGAGTCAAACCCTCGGCGAACATTACCAATTTGGACAAAGTCCTTCTCTTTCCGCATTCCTTACCTTCTGTGAACCACACACGCTGTATAGAGTGTATAACTTCGTGATAAGAGAAATATATTCGTATACATTTTAATGACGTGCACCTTATCTACATATACGAATAGTAAAATCATGAATAAAGCCTTTCGATATACTTGCCACCTTCTTTATGAGTCGAACGGCTATGTTAACAGCTTCGCCTTTCCGGTGATCCCAAGAGTCAAACCGGGCATTCCGCGACTAACCCTGCTGGTCAGTGTTGGCAATAGACACGCAATTTTGATGTATGAATATTAAAGAACGGAGTCAAGGCGTTCTAGAACGTTACCTATTGCTCTATAATCAGACTTTTTACAGTTGGCCCTATTTTCCAAGCAGCTATCACGCTGTATCGGGAATATATCTTCGTCTTCAGAGAAGCGAATTAATATACATTCTTGTCACGGGCACAATAATTTCATGTATGAATAAGAAGATCGGGCGCCAAACCATTCGCGAAGGTTACCATCCTCCTTGCGAATCAAACGGTTAGGCCATCAGTTTCAACCATCCTGTGATTTCGTGTGTAAAACCAGGTATTCCGGGAGTAAATCCGCTGATCAGTATTGACAATGGACACCCATAATTCACGGTATGAATATTAAAGTAGACCGTCAATCCGCTGTAGAGCGTTACCTATTGCTGTAGAGTCTAACATTTTACGGAAAGCCTTACAGTTGGGACAGATAACCCACTGTACCGGAAGTATATCATCCTGTTCTGAGAAACACATCAGAATTCATTTTAGTGACGGCACCTTAAATTCATGTGTGAATAAGGATATTCATGGACTAACCGATCGAGGACATTGGCACCTTCCGTGCGAGACAAGCTGCCAAGTGAATAGCTTCACCTGTCCTGAGATTCCGAGAACCAAACCATATATTGCGGGAGTAAATACGTTGATCAGATATGGCAATAAACACCTTAATTCACGGAATGAATAATGAAGTGGAGAGTCAAACCGTCGAAGAACGTTACATACAGTGATACATTGAAACCTTTTAACGAAGTCTTGAATTTCGAGAAACTACCGCGCTGTGTCGAGGGTACGTCGTCGTGGTCAGAAAAGCAATTTATTTTACTTTTGAGTGACGGGTTACTTAATTTCATGTATGAATTAGAAGATCGGGGTCAAAACGTTCGAGAACTTTGCCACCGTCTTTGAGAGTCGAACGTCTAAATCAGTAACTTCACCTATCCCGTGATTACGAGAGTCATACAAGGTATTCCAGTAGAAAATCCGTTGATCAGTATTGGCAATAGGCACATTAATTCATTGTATGGATATTAAAGTTGAGCGTCAAACCGTTCGAGTACGTTACCAACTGGCATAAAGTCAAACCTTTTATCGAACAACTTATCGACCCAGAAGGAACACCGAACTAGCGAGTGTCTTGCTTTGTGCTCACGGAAACAAAGTAGTAGTCATCATATCTGACGGAGACCTTATTTTCGTGTCTGAGTGTCAAAATCGAGAGTCAAACTACTCTAGAACGTTACCACATTCTTTCGGACTCGAACGGCTAAGTTAATAGCTTCACGTATTTTAGGATTCCGAGAGACAAAATTGGCACTCTGGGAGTAAGTGGCCCGTACCATATTGGCAATAGACACCTTAATACTCGGAGTCAATATTAAAGCAGACCAACATACCGTTTTAGCGCGTTACCTACTTGTATATAGTGAAACCTTTTACTGAAGGCCATACCAGCCGAGAATGTAAACATCCGTATTGAGGGTATAAATTTGTGTTCAGAGAAACACAATAGTATACATTTTAATGATGGGCACCATAATTTTATGTGTTATTTATATGGTCGAGTATCAAACCATTATAGAATGTTACCATCTTCTTTGAGAGACGAATGGCTAAGTTCATAGCTTGTCGTACTCCAATATTCGAAGAGGCAAACCATGTGTTCGCGGTGTAAATGTTACTAATTTGCTACCGTGAACACCAAGACACTTGCTTCAGCGGGATGGGCTTCTCGGAAGGTAATGTAATCGGCAGAAAGAATGATTGCATAGTAATTGGTAATATTCTCCGATGAATTGCCCTTCTACTGTAATGTTCATACCACGAATTAATTTGTCTATTGCCAATACTGCTCAGGGGACATACACCAGGAATACCGGGCATTAGTCTGGGAATCAAAGGACGGGTGAATCTATTGACTTAGCCACTCGACCCTCCCGAGCGGATCGAGCCTCGATCTATAATTCATGCATGCAATTCAGGTGCTTGTCAGTAAATGTATACCAGATCCCACCTTTCAAAAAGGTGTTATACTCCCGATACAGTGAATTAGTTTTTTGGAGGGTAATGCAATCTGTAAGAAGTTTGAACCTACATATATAGGTAATGCTCTACAGCGGCTTGACGCTCGAGTTTACTAATTATGCTATGAATTAAGGTGTCAATTGGCAATACTGTTTAGTAGGGTTACTCCAGGAATACCTGGTTTGATTCTCCGAATCACTGGATAGGTGAAGCTGTAGACATAGCCGTTCGTCCCTCACAGAAGGTGGAAACGTTCTCGAGCGGTTTGAAACTCGGTCTTCTCATTCATACACGAAACTAAGTTGCACGGCACTCAAATTTATACTACTTTGTTTCTCTTAACACGAAGTCAAACTCTCGATACAGCGGGATAGCTTCTCGGAAGGTTAGGCTTTCGCTATAAACTTAGACTCTATATCAATGCTTTTCGTCCTGCAAAGGTTTGACTCTGAACATTAATATTTGTTCCGCGAAATAGGGTGTACGATGCCAATACTGTACAGCGGATGCACTCCTGGAATTCTTGTCTCCTACGGTTTGACATCCGATCTTCTAATTCATACATGAAATTAAAGTGCGCGTCTATAAAATGTCCAGTTATATTTATGCCTGAACACGAAGCAGAGCGCCCCGTACAGAGGGTTGGTTTCATCTGATGGTTGGTCCTTCGGTATAACCTTTGATTCTATGCGAATAGGTACCGTTATACAATGTTTTGACTCCTAACTTTAATATTTGTTCTGTGAATTGAGGTGTCGTATGCTAATACTGTACCGCGGAATTACACCAGGAATACCTGGTTTGACTTCGGGAATCTCAGGATAGGTAAAGCTAGTGACTTAAACGTTCGTCTTTCACAGATGGTCGCAAGCTTATCATGCGGTTTGATATTCGATTATTTAATTCGTACATGAAATTAAGGTGCCCGTCACAAAACGTACTGTAATCTGTTCCTCTGAAAACGATGTTATGCTCTCGATATAATGCGTTAGGCTTTCGGAGGGTAAGGGATTCAGTAAAACGTTTAACTTTATTCCAATAGGCAACGTTCGCAAACGGATTGACTCTGTACCTTAATATTACACCATGAAATAGGGTCTCTAAAGCCAATTGTGTTCAGCGGATTTACTTCAGAAATACATGGCTTGTCTCTTGGAATCTTGGAATAGGTGAAGCTATTGTCTTAGCCGTCCTTCTCTCAATGAATGTCCTAACGTTCTCGAAGGGTTTGACACTCGATCTTCTAATTCATATATCAAAATAAGGTACGCCTCTGCTATAATGTCTACTTGTTCGCTCCTGTAAACCCAAATCAAGACAATCCCTACGGCGGCTTGCGTTCTCGAAATGTAAGGTATAGGTTAGAAAGAATGACTTTCTACCAATTGGTAATGTTCTTCTGTTTGACTCTCAACCTTAATATACATGCTGTGAGTTACGGTATCTATTGCTAATATTGTTTAGCGTATTTATGCCTAAGACGCGTGGTTTGACTCTCGCAATCAATAGGAGAAGCTATTGTCATAGATGTGGAGCATTCAAAGAAGGTGGAATCGTTCTGCAACGGTTTCACTACCGATCTTGCTACTCATATCTGAAACAAAGCCGTTCGTCTACTAAAAATCTTATGATTGGTTTCACTGGCACTAAGTATGATACTCGATACAGAGGGTTAGGTTCTAGGAAGGTAAGTTATTCGTTAAATAGTATGACTTTATAAAAATGGGTTATGTTCTACAACGAATTGGCTGTCTTCTTTAATATTGAAACCGCGAATTAACGTGTCTATTGCAAATACCGTTCAGCGTATTTACGCCTGGAATGCCAGGATTGACTTTCGGAATCACGACTCTAGGTGATGACTCAGCCGTTCGACTCTCAAAGAAGGTGGTAGTGACCTCGTACGGTTTGACGCTCGATCTTCTAATTCATATATCATAATAAGGTATTCCTCTACTATGGTGTCTACAAATTTGGTTCCGTGAGCAGTAAGCATGACACTCGCTAAGGCGTGTTATGTTCTAGGCCGGTATCGTATTCAGTAAAAAGAAAGACTCTATACCAATTAATAATGTTCTCCGACGGATTGGCCTTCTACTTTAATATTCATACCCTGAATGAAGGTGTCTATTGCCAATACTGCAGAGCGGATTCACTCCCGGAATAACTGATTTGGCTATCTGAATCACAGGGTAGGTGAAGTTATTGACATGACAGTTCGACTCTCGAAGATCGTAGTATCCTGGATCGAACGGTCTGACCGATGATCTTCAAATACATACAACAAACTAAGCTTCCCGTCCCTCACGTGCATTCCAATATGTTCCTCTGGCCAGACAGTTATACGCCCGATACAGCGGGTTAGCCTCTCGGAAGGTATGGCAGCCGGTATGAAGGTAGACATGATACCAAGAAGTAACGTTCTACTACGGTTGGACTCTGGTGCTTAATATTTATACCATGCAATATGGTGTTTGATGCCAATAGAGTACAGCAGACTTTCTCCGTCAATGCCTGGTTTGACTCTCGGTATCTCGGGATATGTGAGGCCATTGACATTTACCTTCGACTCCCTAAGAGGGCGGTAACGTCCTCCAACGATTTGAATGTGGATATTCTTATTCATACATGAAATTAAGGTGCCCGTCACTAAAATCTATACTAGCACGCTTCGATGAACACGAAGTTGTACTTTCGATACAGCGGGTTAGATTCACGGAATGCAAGGTATTCGGCAAAATGTTTGGCACTATACGAATAGGTAAAGCTATTCAACGGTTTGATGCGCTGCTTTAATATTCATACCGTGAAACAAGCTCTGTATTGCCAATACTGGTCAGCGGAATAGTCCCGGAATACCTCGCATTTTCACTCGAAATCACAGGATAGGTGAAGCTATTGCATTAGCCATGCGACTGTCATAAGAGCTGCTAACGTTCTCGGAAGATTTGACCCTACATCTTCCTATTCATAGATGCAATTTGCGTGCCTGCCTGCTAAGGTGTCTGCAAATTTGATTCCCTGATCTCTAAGCCAAATACTTGCGGCAACGGGTTAGTTTCTCGGAGTTCCGGTAAGAAGTTTTGAGCCTATACCAGTAAGTAACGTCCAGCGACGGTTCGAATATCTATATTACCATTCCAAGCGCAAATTAATGTATCTATTGCCAATACTCTTCAGCGGAATTACCCTCGGATTACCTGGTTTGACTCTCGGAATCACAGGATAGGCGGAGCTATGGACTTAGCCGTTCGATTCCCAAAGAAGGTTGAAACGTTCTCGAACGGTTCGACCCTCGATCTTCGAATTCATACCAGAAATTAAGGTGACCGTCACTAAAATATATACCAATTTGCTTCTCCGAACACGATGATATACTCTCGATGCAGCGTTCTTGGGTCTCGGAAGGTGAGGGCTACGGTAAAAAGTTTGTCACTATTCAAATGGGTAACGATGTACAACGGTTCCTCTCTCTAGCTTAATATTTATACCGTTGAACATTGTGCCTATTGCCAATATGCTACAGCCGTTTCACCACTGGAATATGTTGTTTGACTCTCAGAATCATAAAATATCTGAAGCTATTGACATTGCCGTTCTACCCTCAAAAAAAGGAATAATGATGGCAAAAGGTTTGACACTCGATCGCCTAAATCATACTTGAAATTAAGGTGCTCGTCACTGAGACGTATATCAATTTGATCCACTGAAATGCATGTTACACTCTCGGTACAGAGCGTTTGGCTTTCGGAGGGTAAGGCCTCCAGTAAACCGTTTGACTTTATAACAATTGGTGACACGCAGAAACAGCTTGACGCTCTACGTTAATGCTCATATCGTAAATTAAGGTGTGAATTTCCAATTCTGTATAGCGGATTTACTCAACGAATACCTGGTTTGACTCCCCGAATCACTGGATAGGTGAAGCTGCTGACTTATCCGTACGACTCTCATTGAGATTGAGAACGGACTCAAATGGTTTGACGCTGTACTTCAATATGTAAACCGTGAATTATGGTGTCTATTGCCAATACTGCGGAGCGCATTTACTCCCGGAATACCTGGTTTGAATCATCGAATCACAGGACAGGTGAAGCTATTGGCGTAGCGGTTCGTCTCACATAGAAGGTGGAAAAGTTCCCGAGCGGTTTGATGCACAATCTTCTAATTCATACTTGAAGATAGGTTGCCCGTCACTGAAGTGAAGGCATATTTCTTGTTCTGATGACGACGTTATAGTCTAGATGAAGCCGCTGAGGTTCGTGGAAGGTAGGGCAATCGGTAAACTGTTTAACTTCATACTAATTGGTATCGTTCTCGAACGGTTTGACGCTCTACTCTAATATTGTAACTGTGATACGAGGTATCCATTGCGGATTGTGTACAACTAATTGGCTGCCGGAATACCTGGTTCGACACTCGGAATAGCGGGATATGTGAAGCTGATAACTTGGCCGTTCCACACTTGAAGGAGGTAGTATCGTCCTGGGACGCATGCGCATTCCTATTTATGCGTGAAACTAATGTATGCGTCTTCAAATATGTATACTAATTTGGTTCACTGAGCACGAAGTAAGGTCCCCGATATAGCGGGATAGCTTCTCGGAAGGTAAGGCCTTCAGGAGAAAGTTTTACTCCATAGAAATACGTAATGATCTATAACGGTCTGACTCTGTACTTCAATATGTATAACGTAAAATATCTTGTCCAATGCCAATAACTGTTCAGCGGATATACTCCAGGACTACCTGGCCTGACTCACAGAATCACAGGGCAGGTGAAGCTATTGCCTTTGCAGTTCGAATCTCAAAGTGGGTGGTAATGTTCTCGAACTGTCTATCCTCGAGCTTCTAAAACATACATGAAATTATAGTGGCCGTCATGAAAATGTATACTTATCTTTTCCTCTGAACACGAAGTTACGCTCTCGATGACGCGGTTGAGGTTCGCGCAAGCTAAAATTTTCGGTAGAACACTTGACGTTTGTAACAATTGGTAACGTACACAAACGGATTGACGCTCTACTGTAGTAATCAAACCGGTAATTGTGGTGTCTGTTGCCAATACTCTTCAGCCGACTAACCCCCGGAATACCTGGTTCGATTCTCCGAATCAAAGGATAGGTGAAGCTATTGACTTAGGCGTTCGAATATCAAAGAAGTTGCTAATGTTTTTCAACGGTTTGAATCTCGATTATCGAATGCATACGTGAAATTAAGGTTCCCGTCAATTAAATGTGTACCAATATGTTGTAGAGAACACGAAAGAATACTCTCGATAGAGTGGGTTAGTTTCTCGGAATGTACGACCGTCGGTAAAAGGTTTGAATCTATACCGATACGTAACATTCATCAACGGTTTGACTCAGAACTTTGATATTCATACCCGGAATTACGGTGACTATTGCCAATACCTTTTAGCGGATATACTCTCTGCACAACTGGTTCGACTATCGGAATCGGAGGATGGGTGGAGCTATTGACATAGCCGTTCATCTCTCACAGAAGGTGGCAATGTTCTCGAGCGGTTTGAGCGTCGATCTCCTAATTCATACATGCAGTTACGGTGCCCGTGACTGAAATGAATACCAATTTCATTTACTGAACACATAGTTATACTTTCAACACTGTGAGTTTGCTCCTCTAAATGTAACGCCATCGGCAAGTTGTTTGACTTTACAAAATTTGGCAATGCTCTAAAATGTTTGATGCTTTACATCTCTATTCAAACGGTGAAATATTGTGACGATTGCCAATACTGTTCAGCGAATTTACGCCCGGAATACCAGTTTATACTCATGCTATCACAGGTTAGATGAAGTTATATCGAGGTCTTGTAGTTGCACACTTCAGCTCGAAGCGGCATTACTTTATGGTTTCAGTCAATTCCTTATCCTTGATTTTGTACCATATGCATTCAGTCACAGTTTTCTACTTATTAATTGATACTGCAATTAACTGTTGTTATATTTTCGTTCTTGTTCGAAATTTTCAATTTTTATGTAAAATAATTATATTTCTTAGTAAAAGTGCCTTTGAAAACAGTTGAGTGTGCGTATATGTAACTACGCTGTCGGAGCGACGCGCCTGTTATGGTCTTCCAGGTGCGTTCGGCATATCGAACCGGCACTACGGTATTATCTTCGTTAATTTGTCTAACCTTGATATAGTGCCGAATGCATTCTTTCGATATTCACTATTTATTACTACATACTGTGATCTACTGTTATGATAATTCCGATTTTGTTCAAACTCTCCAATTTTCTATTTCAGAAATTGTATTTTATAGGAGAAGTGAAAATATCTCAGCAGTAACTTAGAATATGTACCAATAAATGAAAAACTGGGAAAAAATTCCTACTGTACAATATCAAGCTTAAAAACATTATCGAAGACCATCCAGTAGTGTCGCTCCGATGTGCCGTACGCAACTACAAAGCCACTACAGCCGTGTCTTTCCGGAAGCATGGGTGCGCAAACTGGCAACGGTATGAAATAACAGTAATTATAGCAAAATATTATCATAATTGTACTCTGAACTAATTCAAAATATACTTTTAATAAGAAATACAATATTTGAAATAACAATTAGAAACTTCGGAGGAAATTAAGGATATCGTACTAGTAAATTACGGCATTTCTAAATAAACAGTGAATTGCGAAAGACTGAATACGGTACAACATTGTTTTTAAAGGAATTATCGACGACCATCCAGTTGTGCCGCATCGATCTGCCGTGCGCGACTACAAGACCTCGCCAGTCGTATTGCTCCGGCTGCGTGGACACCTATACGGCCACTAATGTAAAGCAACGATAGGTTTGGGATAATATCTCGGCAAACGTACAATCAACAAATTCCATAGACACTTTTTCTAAGAAATACAGTTTTTGAAATTAAAGACTAGAAGTTACGAAACAAATCGAAAATATCCTAAAAGTAAATTGCAGTATGTAGAAATAAACAAAATCCAGCCTATCAATGCGTACGCTACATTGGTAAGGACAAAGATGAAACAAGGGCCATACGCTATTGTCGCTTCCGATCTGCCTACGCAACTACAACGCATCCACATTCGTGTCGCACTGGCAGCGTAGGTACGTGTACAGGCAACAAATTGACCTAAATAACGTCATAAACGTACACTCAACTAATTCCAAAGACACCGTTGCTATGAAGAAATTTGTGAATTCAAAGATTAGAAACCATGAGAAAAACGGAATATACCAAACAGTAATTTACAGTACGTATGAATAAATGGAGGACTGGGAAACATTGCATACGGTTCAGTTCCATGGATAGATAAATTATCGAAAATCATGCAGTAGTGTCGCACTGATATGCCGAACGGAACTGCAAGACCACTCCATTCCTGACGCTCCGGAAGGGCTGGTACGCATACAGACAGTGATATAAAATAGCAATGTGTTTTGCAACATATTGTCATAAAAGTGAACTCTAACTCACACGGCACTTTTCCTGAAAAAATCCAATTTTTATAATAAAACTTGCATGTTTCGAAGAAAATGGAAAATATAATAACAGTAAATTACAGTATTTGTATATAAATAGAAAACTGCGAAGGAATGTGTACGGTACAATATTATGGTTAAAGGAATTAATGATGATCATGAAATATGTCGTGTCTTACGTACGCAACTACTTGCCCGCTCCAGGCGTGCCGCTCTGGAAGCGTAGCTACGTATACAGACAATCATATAAAATAACAATAAGTTTAACAAAATAATGGCATAAACGGGCACTGAACTAGTTCCAAAGACACTTGTATACAGAAATGCAATTTTGTCAACTAGCAATAGACAATCTCGAAAAAAATTGTAATGACCATAACAGTAAATTGCTGTATTTGTATATAAATATAGAAATGAGAATGAATTGCTTGAGGTTCGAAATCATGTCTAAAGATATTAACGGAGACCATACAGTAGTGTTGCTAGATCTGCCGTACTCTCATTCACTGTTCGAATATTATAGCAGGAGGTCAAGCCATTGTAGGCCAATCATTCCGAGAAATAAGCCCGCTTTATTGAGAGCATTACTTCGTTATCCGAGAAGCAAATTAGTAGACATTTTAGTGACGGGCACCTTAATTTCGTGTATGCATTAGATGATCGAAACACAGACTGATCATGAACATTACCGCCCCCTTTGAGAGTGGAACGGCCGAGTGAATAGCTTCACTTATCCCGTGATTCCGAGAGTCAACCCAGGAAAGCCGAGAAGTAAGTCCTCTAAACAGAATTGGGAGTAGACGCCTTATTTCGCAGTTTGATTATTAATATGGAGCGTCAAACTGTTTGGGAGCGATACCAATTGGTATAATGTCAAACGTTATAGCGACGACCTTACCCTCCGAAAAATTAATCCGCTGTATCGAGAGTATACCTTCGCGATCAGAGTTACAAATTAGTTTATACTCTAGTGGCTGGCTCCTTAACTTCAGGTGTGAATAAGAGGATCGAGCGTCAAACCGTTGGGGAACGTCACAAATTGGTATAAATTCAAACGCTTCACCGAAGAGCTCACCATCCGAAAACCTAGCGCGCTGTATCGACAATACTGCAGCGAGTTCAAAGGAACGAATTAGCATACATTTTAGTGACGATCGCCCTAATTTCATGTATAAAACAGAAGAGCGAGTGTGTGAAAGTTACCACCATCTTTGAAGGCCGAACGGCTATGTCAATAGCTTCACTTACCCTATGATTCCGAGAGTTCAACCAGGTATTCCGGGAGTAAATGCTCTGAACTGTATTAGCAATAGACACCATAATTCACGGTATGAATATTAAAGTGGCGGGTCAAACCGTTTGCGAACGTTACCAATTTCTACAAAGTCAAACATTTTACCGAAAGCTTTAGCGCCAGAAGATAACCCCCTGTATCTAGAGCATAATTCCGCGTTCAGAAAAAGAAATCAGTATCCATTTTAGTGTCGGCACCTTAAATTTCATGTATGAATTAGAGTATCGATGGTCAAACCGATCGAGAACATTACCATCCTCTCTGAGATTCGAACGGCTTGGTCAGTAGCTTCACCTATCCTATGATTCTGGGGGTCAAACCAGGTATTGTGGGCGTAAGTCCGCTGAACAGTTTTGGCAATAGACACCTTAATTCTCGGTTTGAATATTACGGTCGTGTGTCAAGCCGTTTGAGAATCATACCAATTGGAATGAAGCTAAACCTTTAACCGAAGGCCGTACCTTCCGCGAACCACACCCGCTTCATCGAGAGCATAACTTTGTGTTCAGCTGATCAAATTTGGGAACATTTATGAGACGTGGGCCTTAATTTCATTATGAATAAGAAGATGGGGGGTCAAACCGTTCGCGAATGTTTCCACTTTCTTTGAGAGTCGAACGGCTTAGTCATTTGCATCACCTATGCTTGCGATTCCGAGAGTCATGCCTGGTATTCCATGAGAAAGTTCTTGTTGTTCTTGTTGTTCTTGTCTGGTGCATCTTGTTGTTCCGATACGGAAACCAGGTATGACGGGAGTCAATTCGAGGTTTGAATATTAAAGTAGAGCGTGAAACCGTTTAGAACGTTACCAAATGATATAAAGGCAATCGTCCTACCGAAGGCCGTACCTTCTGAGCACCTGACCCGCTGCATCGATCGTATAAATTCGTGTTCGGGGAAACAAATTATTATACATATTAGTGACGGCAGCATAATGTAATGTACGAATTAGAATATCGCGGCTCAAACCGGTAGATAACGATGCCACCTTCTTTGGGAGTCGGACGGCTAAGTGAGTAGATTCACCTATCCTGCGATTCCGTGAGTTAAACAAGATATTTCGGGAGTCAAACCGCTATATACTATTGGCAATGGACACCTTAATTCACGGTATAGATATTAACGTAGAGAGCCACACCGATTGGCGTCGTTCCAAATTGGAATAACGTCATACACTTCATAGCATACCTTTCCTTCCGAGGACATAAGCCGCTTAGTTAGACGATCGAATGTCAAACCGTTCCCGAATGTTACTACCTTCCTTGTGAAATCGCACATATATCACAATATCTTCACCTGACCTTTGTTTCCGAGAGTCACACCAGATATTCCGGGAGAAAATCATCTGAGAAGTACTGGAAATAGACACCATAAATTCCGATCATCCAATCAATTCCGAGAGTCAAGCCAGGTATTCCGGGAATAAAACAGCTGAACAGAATTGGCAATAAACACCTAAGTTCACGGCTTGACCATTAATGCAGAGCGCCAATCTGTTTTAGAACGTTACCAATTGGTATGAAGTAAAACGTTTATCGGAGGCGTTATCTTCCTCGAATTTCACCGGCTTCATCGAGAGTATAACCTCGTCTTCAGATGAGGAAATAAGCCTTTATTTCAGTGACGGGCACCTATGCTTCATGTATGAATTATAAGATCGAGGGTCAAACATGTCGAGAACTATGCCATCTTCTCTTAGAGACTAGCCGCTACGTCAACAGCTTCACCTATCCTTTGATTCGGAGAATCATACCAGGTATTCCAGGCGAAATTCCGCTGAATACATTTGGCATCAATCACCTTAATTCACGGTCTTAACATTAAAGCAGAGGGTCAGACCGTTTTAGAACGATACCAATTGGTATAAAGTAAATATATGAGTTAGTAGACCGAGGGTCAAACCGGTAGAGAACGTTGACACTTTCCGAAGAGTTACGTCTATAGCTTCACCTACACTGCGATTCCGAGACTCGAGCCCGGTATTACGGGTTTAAGTCCGCTTAACAGTTTTGGCAGTAAACACCTTAATTCCCGGTTTGAACATTAAAGATGTGCTTCAGACGATTTGTGTGCGTTACCAAACGCTGTAAAGACAAACGTTTTACCGATGGCCTTACCATCCGCGAACCTGAGCTGCTCTGCCGAGAGTATTACTTCGTCTCCTGATGAAGAAACAAGTATTCAATTCAGTGACGGGCACCTTAGCTTCAGGTCTGAAATAGAAGATCGAGGGTCAATCCGCTCGAGGTCGATGCCACCCGCTGCGAGAGACTAACTGCTAAGTCAATACCTTCACCTATCCTGCGATTCCGAGACTCAGGCCAGGTATTCCGGTAGTAAGACCGCTGAAGAGGTTTGGCAATGAACACCTTCATTCGCGGTTTGAATATTAAACTAGAGAGTCGAACCGTTTGAGAGCGCAACCAATTAGAATAAAGTCAATAGTTTTACCGAAGGCCTTACCTTCCGCGAACATCACAGGCTTCATCGAGAAAATGAGTTCGTATTCAGAGAATGAAATTAGTGCTCATTTCAGTTGACGCATTAGAGCGTTGAGTCAGACGGTTCGAGAACGTTAGCAATTGGTATAACGTCATTTCTTTCACCGAATACCTTACCTTCCGAGAACCCAAAACGCTGTATCGAGTGTTTTGTTTATTGTTCTCGTGAACATATTTGTCCACATATTAGCTGACGTACACCACAGTTTCATGAATAAATATAAGAATCAAGAGTAAAGCCGTTCGAGAACGGTACCATCATGTTTGAGGGTCGAACGGCTATGCCAATGCATACGCGTATCATGTGATTCCGAAACATAAACCAGGTATGCCGGGTGAAAATCCGCGAAACAGTTTTGTCAGTAGACACATCAATTCACGGATTGAATAATAATGCAGACTGGCTAACCGCTTGACAACTTTCGCAATTGCTACAAAGTCAAATGTTTTACCGAAGACCTAACCTTCCGTGAACCTCATCGGCTTCATCGAAAGAATAAGTTCGTGTTTAGAAAGTGAAATTAGTATTCATTTCAGTGACGGGCAATTTAACATCATGCGTGAATTAGAAGATCGATGTATCAAACCGTTCGAGAACGTTACATCATTCGTAGATCCGCTGAACAGTTCTGCAATAGTTACCTTAGACCATGGTACGTATATTAATGTAGAGCGTAAATGCGTTTGAGAATGCTACCAATTGATCTAATGTCAAACGCACTACGGAAGACCTTCCCTACCGAATGCCTATAGCGCTGTACCGTGAGCATAACTTCATGTTCAAGAAAGCAAATTCGAATATATTTTAGTGACGGCACCCTTCATTTCGTGCCTAAATTAGAAGATCAAGGGACAAACCGTTCGACAACATTGCAACCGTCAGTGGGAGACGAACTGCTATGTCAGTAGCTTTACCTATCCCGTAATTATGAGAGTCAACAAGGTATTCCGGTAGAAAATCCGTTGAACAGTATTGGCAATAGGCACACTAATTCATTGTACGGATATTAAGGTTGATCGTCAAACCGTTCGAGTACGTTACCAACTGGTATAAAGACAAACCTTTTATCGAGTAACTTATCGATCTAGAACGAACACTGAACTAGCCAGTGTCTTGCTTAGTGCTTACGGAAACAAAATAGTAGTCATTATAGCTGACGGAGACCTTATTTTCGCGTCTGAATAGCAAAATCGAGAGTGAAACTACTCCAGAACGTTACGACATTCCTTCGGATTCGAACGGCTAAGTTAATAGCTACACGTATTCTAGGATCGCGAGAGACAAAATGGGTAGTCCGGGAGTAAATGCCCTGTACCGTATTGGCAATAGACTCCTTAATTCTCAGAGTCAATATTAATGCATACCGACATACGGTTTAGAGCGTTACCTACTTGTACATAGATAAACATTTTACCAAAAGCCACACCTGCCGAGAATGTATACCTCCGTATCGAGAGTATAAATCTGTGTTCAGAGAAACACATTAGTATACATTTTAATGATGGGCACCATAATTTCATGTAGTATTTGTACGATCGAGGATCAAACCATTCGAGAGCGTTACCACCTTCATTGAGAGACGAACGGCTAAGTCCATAGCTTGTCGTATTCCAATATTCAAAGAGGCAAACCATGTATTCGGGGAGTAAATGTTACTAACTTGCTACCTTGAACACTCAGCAAGACACTTACTTCAGCGGGTTGGGATACTCGGAAGGTATGGCCTTCGGTAAAAAGTTTGACTCTAAACTAAAAGACGAAGCTCTATATCCGTCTGGCGCTCTACCTCTATATTCGTACAGAGACAAGCAGTCTATTGCCAATAATATTCCGGGGATTTACGACTGAAATACCTTGCTTGGCTCTAGGAATCACATGATAGGTGAATGTATTGGCTTAGCTGTGCGACTTTCAAAAAAGGCAGTAAATTTTTTCAAGCGGTTTGACACTCCATCCTCCTATTCATACATCAAAATAAGATGACCGCCTGCCAAAATGTCTACTCATTGCATCCTGTAGAAACTAGGCAAGACAATCACGGGTTCCCTGAAGGAAAGGTGTTGGGTAAGATTATTGAATTTATATTAATCGGGAATGCTAGCTTACGGCTTGGCTCCCTCCTGTAATATTCAGAGCGTGAATTATGGTGTGCATTCCCAATACTTTTAAGCGGATTGACTCCCTGAATAACTGGTTTTGCTCTCCGAATCACTGGATAGGTGAAGCTTCTGTCTTAGCTGTTCGTCTCACGCAGGAGGTGGTAACGTTCTCCAACTGTTTGACACTTGTGCTGTGAAGCATACATGAAACTATTATCCCCTCGCTAATATATGTACTGTGTCGCACCCCAGAACAGGCTGTTATATTCTCGATACAGCGGGCCAGCCTTTCGGTGTGTAAGGCATTCTGTAAGAAGTTTGACACTACACGTATAACTAATATTCTGCAACGTCTTGACGGCCTGCT
The DNA here is from genome assembly GCF_051020765.1 of Lasioglossum baleicum. Taxonomy (NCBI): domain Eukaryota; kingdom Metazoa; phylum Arthropoda; class Insecta; order Hymenoptera; family Halictidae; genus Lasioglossum; species Lasioglossum baleicum. The sequence goes on from NW_027469279.1 coordinate 201,436, forward strand.
TTAATGTTCAAACCATGAATGGAAGTGTTTATTACTAATACGGTTCAGCAGAGTTTCACGCGGATTACCTGGTTGGATTCTCGGAATCGCAGGATGGGTGAAGGTATTGACTGAGCCATTCGTGTATCAGCGAAGCTGCTAACTTTCTCGAACGGCTTGACCTTCGATCTCCTTATTCATAGTGCAATTAACGTCACCGTCACTAAAACGTTTACTAATGCGTTTATCTAAACACGTAGCAAAACTCTAGATACGGCGGGTTAGCTTCTCGGACGGCAAGCCATTCTGTAAAACGTTTGACTTTATAGGAATTAGTTACTATCGCTCAAGGTTTAAAGCACTATTTTAATATTCATTACGTGAATTTAGTTATCTATTGCCAGTACCTTTCAGCGAATTTACGCTCGGATTATCTGGTTAGACTTTCGGAATGTAGGATAGGAGAAGCTATTGACTTTGCCAATCGGCCGACAAAGAAGGTGGTAACGGTCACAAAGGGTTTGCCCCTCGATCATCTATTTCATAAGTGATATTCCGGTGCCAGACACTAAAGTGTATACTAATTTGTTTCTCTGGTCACGACGATACACTCTCCAAGGAGAGGGATAGGTTCTCGGAAGGAAAGGCCTTCGGTAAATATTTGGACTCCATGCCAATATTTAACGTTATACAATGGTGTGAAAACGAAAGTCATTTTTCATGCCGTGAATTAAGGTGTTTGTTGCCAGTACGGTACAGCGCATGTATTCCCGGAAAACCTGGTTTAACACACGGAATCATAGGATGTGTGATGCTAGTGACAGCCGTTCGACATTCAAAGATGGTGGTAACGTTCTCACACTCAATCTTCTGTTTTATACATGAAATAAATGAGACGGTCACTAATTTGTATACCAATTCGCTTTCGCGAACACGAATTTATACTCTGGGCGCAGACAGTTAGCTTCTCGGAATGAAAGGCCTTGAGTGAAAAGTTTTGATCTATGCGTGTACGTAAAGTTCTACAACGGCTTGAATCTGTCCTTGAAAATTTATTCCGCGAATTATCGTGTCTGATGCAAAGACTGTTCAGCAAATTTACTACCGGATTATCTGATTTGACTCTCGGTATCACATGGTAAGTGCAGCTATTGACTTTGCCGTTTGAATCCCAAATAAGCGGGTAATGTTCTCGAACTCATTGCACTCGACCTTCTAATACATGCATGAAATTAATGTGGCGGTCACTAAAATGTATACTAGTGTGTTTCTCTGATCACGAACTTATACCCTCGATACGGCGGATTAGGTTCTCGGAAGGTAATCCTTTCTGTAAGAAGTTTGAATCTACATCAATGGTTAATTGTCCACAACGGCTTGACGGTATTCCATAATATTCATACCGCGAATTAAGGTGTCTACTGACAACATACTTTAGCCGATTTACTTCCAGTTTACCCGCCTTGACATTCGGAATCACAGCGTAGGTGAAGCTATTGAAGGAGCCGTTCGACATTCATAAAAGGTGGTTTCGTTCTCGAATGGTTTGACCATCGATCGCCTAATTCATATGTCAGAATATGTTGTGCCTCTGCTTTAATGTGTTCTAATTTGTTTCCGTGAACACTAAGAATGGCAATAGCTACAGCGGGATAGGATCTAGGAAGGTAATGTATTCGGTAAAAAGAATGACTCTATACTTATTGGTAATATTCTCCGATGGATTGACCTTCTACTTTAATATTCATACCGTGAATTTAGGTGTCCGTTGTCAGTCGTGATAAGTGGATTGTCTCCCGCAATACCTTCCTCGACCATCGGAATCACAGGAAAGTTGCAGCTATTTATCGAGAGGTTCAGTTCTCACAGAAGGTGGCATCGTTGTGGAACGGCTTGACTCTCGACCTTTTAATTCATACATGAAGATATCGTGCCCACCGCTGAAAGAAACACGACTATCTTTCTCTGAACACGGAGTTACACCCTCGAAACGGCGAGTTTTCTTCTCCGAGGGTCAGGCGAGCCGTGAATTGATAGACTTTATACTATTTGCCAATGATCTCAAACGGTCTGACGCCCTACTTTCTTATTCAAACCGTGAATTAAGTTCTCCACTGGCAGTTCTGTTCAGCAGATTTACTCCAGCAATACCTGGTTTGACTCTCGAAATCACAGAAAAGATGAAGCTATTGCCGTAGGCATGCAATTCTCAAAGGAGGTGGTAACATTCGCGGACGATTTGACCCTGCACCTTCATATTGATACATGCAATTAAAGTGTCCGTCTTCTAAATGTTCTACTAATTTGTTTCCTTGAACACTAAGCAAGACACTTGCTGTAGCAAGTTGTGTTCCCGGAGAGCATGGTTTCCGGATAAGGTTTGACGTTATACCAGTAGGATCGGTTCTACGACGGTTCGCATGCCAATATTACTATTCATACCGTAAATTAAGGTGTCTACTGCCAATACTGTACTGTGGATTTGCTCCAGGTATACCTGGTTTATCCCTCGGAATCACAGAATATGTGAAGCTTCTGATCTAGCCGTCCGTCTCTCAAAGAAGGTGGCAACGTTCTAATTCATTCATGAAATTAAGCTGCTCATCACTAAAATGCATACTAATTTGCATGTTTGAGAACGAAGTTACCTTCTCGATGCAGCGGGTTAGCTTCTCGAATGATTAGGTGTTCGGTAAGAGGAATAACTTTATATAAATTGGTATAGCTGTCCGAAGGTTTGATACAATACTTTAGTATTTATACCGTGAATTGAGGAGTCTATTGCCAATAACGTTCAGCAGATTTACTTCAAGCGTATCTGCTATGACTCTCGGATGCTACGGATAAGTGTAGATACTGACATAGCATTCGTCTCTCACAGATGGTGGTAACGTCCACGAACGGTTTGACCCACGACCTTTTAATCCATACATGAAATTAAGGCGCCCATCACTGAAAGGGAAACTAATTTCGTTCTCTGGGAACGAAGTTATACTCACGATACAGCGGGTTACCATTTGTGATGGTATGGTCGCCGGTAAGAAGTTTGACGCTATACCAGTAGGTAACGTTCTACAAAGGATTGACTCTGTACCCTAATACTTATACCCTGAAATAGGGTGTCTAATGCCCATACTGAGCAGCTGATTACTCCCGGTATACCTGGTTTGTCTCTCGGTATCACAAGATAGACGAAGATATAGACTCAGCCGTTCTATTCTCAATGAAGGCAGTAACGTTCCCGAACGGTCTGACTTCCGGTTTGGCTATTCATTCACGAAAATGCGGTCTCCGTCTGCTAAAATGTCCACTAATTTGTTTCCGCCAACATCGAGCAAGACACTCCCTATAGCAGGATAATATTCTCGGCGGGCAAGGTATTCGGTAAGGAGAATAACTTTTCAGCTAATTTAGTCCCGAACAACCTGGAACGGCTCCCGGAATCACCGGATGGGTGAAGCTATTGTCATAGCCGTCCGATTCTCAAAGACGGTGGTATCGTGCCCGAACGTTTTGACCGCCGATATTCTAATTTAAAGATGAAATTAACCTGCCCGTCACTCATATGTATACTAATTCATTTCTATTATTACGAAGATATACTCTCGATACAGGGGGATATGTTTCAGGGGGGAAGGTATTCTGTAGAAAGAATGATTTTAGAGCATTTGGTAATGTTCTCCGCCGGTCTGACTCCCTGCTGTAATGCTCATGCACCGAATTTCGATGCCTATTACCAATGCCGTACAGCGTATGCACTCCTAGAATACCTCGTCTGAGTCTCGCCATCCCAGGATACATATCGACATAGCCGCGCGATTTCCAAGGAAGGTGTTCACGTTCACAAACCGATTGTCACTCGATCTTCTAATTCATACATGAAATTAAAATTCTAGTCTCTAAAATGTACATTACTCTGTTCCTCTGAACACGAAATTAGACTCTGGATGAAGCGGGTGAGGATCACGGATGGCACGGCCTTCGGTAAAATGTTGAACTTTATGCCAATTGGTAATGCTCCGAATCTGCTTGACGCTCTAATTTAATATTCAAACCCTGAATTCAGGTGTCTGCTGCCAATAGTGTACAAATCATTTACTCCCGGAAAATCTGGTTTGGCAATCGGAATCGCAGGATGGCTGAAGCTATTGACGCAGCTGTGCCATTCTCAAAGAAGGTGGTAACGATCTCGAAAGGTTTGACACTTGATCCACTATCTCATACGTGAAATTCGGGTGCCCGTTACAAAATTGAGTCACAATTTGTATCTCTGTTTCAGTAGTTATACTCTCGATACCGCGGATTGGGTACTCGAAGGCTAAGGCCTTCGGTAAAGTATTTAATATTATACCAATATGTAACGTTCTACAATGGTTAGACTGTCTGCTTAAATAATCAAACCGAGAATTAAGGTAACTGTTGCCAATATTGTTCAGCGGATTTATTCCAGGAATACGAGGTTTGATTCTCCAAATCACATGATAGGTGAAGCTATTGACTTATCCGTACGACTCTCATAGGGCATGGGAAGGATCCCAAATGGTTTGCGCTATACATCAATATGAAAACCGTGAATTAAGGTATCTATTGCCAATACAGCGGAGCGCATTAACGCCCGGAATATCTGGTTTAGTATTCGGAATCACAGGATCGGAGTAGCTATGGCCTTAGCCAAGCGACACTCAAAAGAGGTGGCAACGTTCTCGATACGTTAGACCCCCGATCATCTAATTCATACACGAGGATAAGGTACCCGTCGCTGAAATGAATACTAATTTCTCTTTCCGAACACGAAGTAATACTCTCGAAGCAGCGGGACAGTTCCTCGGTTTGTAAGGACGTCGGGAAAGCGTTAAACTTTACATAAATCGGTAAGGTTCTTCGACGGTTTGGTGATCTCCTTCAACATTGACACCGCGAATTAAAGTGTCTATGGCCACTACTGTTGGGCGGAATTACTCCCGAAATACCTGGTTTGACTCAAGGAATCACAGGATAGGTGAAGCTATTGACGTAGCGGTTCGCCTCTCACAGAATGTGGCAATGTTCTGGAGCAGTATGACCCACGATATTCTAATTCATACATGAAGTTAACGTGTCCGTCACTGTACTGAAAACTGACTTCTTTCTCCGAACCTGAAGTTGCACTCCCGATGAAGCAGGTGAGTTTCGCGGAAGGTATCGCATTCGGTAAAATATTTGAAATCATACCAATTTGTAACTTTCTTAAACGATTTGACGCTCGGCCTTACCATTCTAACCGCCAATTAAAGTGTCTAATGGAAAAACTGTCCTGCGGACTTACTCCCGGAATAACTGGTTTGACTCTATGAATCACAGGGCAGGTGAGGCTATTGGGGTAGTGGTTCGTCTCTCACAGAAGGCGGAAACGATCCGGAGCGGTGAACTAAGGTGTGCATTTCCAATATTGTACAACGGATTGACACCCGGAATACCTGGTTTGGCTCTCGGAATCACAGGATATATGAAGCTATTGTCTTACCCGTTCGAATACCAAAGAAGATGGCAACTTTGTCGAACGGTTTCACCCTCGTCCTACATATTCATATTAAAATTAAGGATCCGGTCACTAAAATGTTTAATAAGCATTCTATGAACACGAAGATATACTATCGGTGCGGAGGGTTGGTTTCGCCCAAGGTTAGGCTATCGGCAAAATGTTTAACTCTATACTAGTATGCATCCTTCAACAATGGCTTGACGGTCTGCTTTAATATTCAAATCGTGAAATAAAGTTTTTATTGCCAATACTGTTGAGCGGATTTAATTCCGGAATGCCTGGTTTGACTCTCGGAATCGCAGGATAGTGTTAAGCTATTGACATCGCTCTTCGACCCTTGCAGAAGGTGCCAACGTTCCCGAGCGGTTTGACTCTGTCCTTCAGTATTCATACCGTGAGTTAAGATTCAATGATGCCGTTTGAAAGCAAGTCAATCTCTTTACCGATGGCTTTAACGTCCACGAATCCGACCCGCCGTTTCGAGAGTATAGCTACGTGTCTAGGCAAACACATTATTCTACATTTTAGTGTCGAGCACCTTAACTTCATGATAGAATTAAGAAATCGAAGATCAAACGGTTCGGGAACGTTGCCGCCTTCTGTGTGAGACGATCGCCTAAATCAATAGCTTCACCTATCCAGGGATTCGGAGAGCCAAACCGAGTGTTCCTGGATTAAATCCGCTGAGGAGTATTGCCAATAGTCACCGTAATTCACGGCATGAATGTTAAGGTTGAGAGTCAAACAGTCCGAGAACATTACCAATTGGTATAAAGTCGTTCTTTTTAACGCATACCTTACATTCCGAGAACGCAAGCCGCCGTAGCGATTGTCTTTCTTTGATTTCACTGGATCGAACTAGCGGACAATTTCACAGACGGACATCTTAATTTCATGTATCAATAGGAATATCTTGTATCAAACCGTTCGAGAATGTTACCACCTTCTCTAGGAGTTGATCGGCTATGTTTTCAGTTTCACCTGTCCTGTGATTCGGAAAGTCAAATTGGGTATACCGGGAGTCAATCCTCTGTACACGATTGGCAATGGACTGCTCAGTTCACGGTTAGAGTATTAAAATACACAGTCAAATATTTGTATTCCGAGACATATTGGGATAGTGTCAAAAGTGTCACACATAACCTTACACTCCTGGACATTAACCTGATGTATTTAGACTATTCCTTCGTACTCAGAAGTACACATTAGTATACATTGCAGCGAAAGGGTACCTTAATTTCATGAATGAATGAAGAGATTGAGGGTGAAACCGTTCTAGAATGTTACCACCTTCGTCGTGAAATCGCATATATAACATAATAGGCTCACCTATCCTGCGATTCCGAAAGCAATAACAGGTATCTCAGAAGTACAGTCGTTGAACACTGTTGGCATTGGATACATTAATTCACAGTTTTAACATCAAAGTAGAGCGTCAAGCTGTTTGAGATCGTTACCAATTGGTACAACGTCATACGCTATACCGGATACTTTTCTCTTCCGAGAACGTAACCTGCCGCATCGTGTGTATAACTTCGGGAACAGCGAAACAACTTACTCGAGATCGCCACCACTTTCGTTGAGAGTCGCACAGCTACAACAATTGCATGACCTATCCTGTGATTCCGAAAGTCAAGCCGGGTAACCTGGGAGTAAATCCGCTGAAGCGTATTGTCAATAGACACCTTCATTCACGGTATGAATGTCAAAATAGAGCGTCAAATCATCTAAGAACGATACCAATTAGTATTAAGTCAAAGGATTTACTAAAGTCCATACCCTCAGAAAGCCTATACCACTATATTGATGGTATTACGTTGTGTTCAGAGAATCAAATTAGTATACATTTTAGTGATAGAGACCATAGTTTGATCTACGAATAGGAAGATCGAATGTTACATCGGTCGGAAACGTTACCACCTTCATTGAGAGCCGCATAGATGAGGCAATAGCTTCTCACCCGCCCAGTGATTCCGACAGATCAACAAGTAATTACTGTAGTATATCCACTGAATTATATGGGCAAATGGCTTCATAATTCACGGTATAAATATTAATGTAGAGTGTCATGCTGTCGGCGATCATTATCAATTGGTACTGAGTCGTTCTTTTTACCGAAGTCCTTACCTTCCGGGAATATAACCCTCCGTATCGAGAGTACAACTTCGTGATCAGAGATACAGATTAGTAGAAACTTTAGTGACGGTCACCTTATTTTCATGTGTCACTAGAATATTCGAGAGTCAAGCCATTCGAGAACGATCCCACCTTCTTCAAGAGTCGAACGGCTAAGTTAGTAACTTCACCTATCCTGATATTCCGATAGTAATACTAGGTATTCCGAGATTCAATCCGGTGTGCACAATTGGCAATAGTCGCCTTAATTCACGGTGTGGATATTAAAGCAGAACCTCAACCCGTTGAAGAACGGTACCCACTGGAGAAGATACAAACCTTCTACCGAAAGCCATACCCCCCGAGAAGCAAACCCGTTGTATCGAGAGCATAGCTTCGTGTTCAGAGGAAGACATTGAAATACACTATACTGACGAGCAGATTAATTTCATGTATGACATAGAAGATCGCGTATCAAACCTTTCGAGAACGTAACCTGCTCCTTTGAGAGTCGCACAGCTACGCCAATAGCTTCACCTATCCTGTGATTCTGAAAGTCAATAGCGATATTCCGGAGTAACGGTGCTGCACAGTATTGGCAATAAACATCTTATTTCACGGATTGTATATTGATGCAAAGCGTCAAGCCGTTTGAGAGCGATACCAATTGGGATAACGTCATACACTTTATCATATAACTTACTTTCCGAGAAACTAACAATCTGTATCGAGAGTATAACTTCGTGTTGAGAGATGCAAATTTATACCCAATTTTGTCAAGGGCAGTTTAGTTTCATGTATGAATAAGTAGATCGTGGGTTAGACTGTACGACAACGTTACCTCCGTGTTTGAGTGTCGAACGGCTAAGTCAATAGGTTCACCTGTCACGTGATGCCGAAAGACAAGGTAAGAATTCCAGGAGTACATCCGCTGTACAGTATTGGCATCGTACACCCTATTTCATGGTATAAATATTGATGTCCACGGACAAACCTTTGAAGGACGTAACATATTGATATGGAGTCAAACTTTTTACCGAAGGCCTTAACTTCCGATAAGCCCAATCCGCTGTAGGAAGTGTTTTGCTCAGTGGTCACGGAATTAAATGAGCAGACGTTATGCCAGACGGACACCTCACTTTCATGTATGAATTTCAAAATCGAGTGTCTAACCGTTCGAGAACGTAACCACCTTCTTTGCTAGTCGCACAGGCTTGTTGATAACATAATCTATCCTGTGATTCCGATATTCAAACCAGGTCGCCCTTGTGTAAATGCGCTTATCATTATTGGCAAACGACACCTTATTTCACTGTGTGAATATTAAAGTAGCGTGTCGAATCGGTGTAGAACGTTACATATTTGTATGAACACACCCTCTTTATCGAATTGCCTTCATTTCCGATACGCTACCCCGCTGTATCCAAAGTATTGCATCGCGGTCGGAGAAACACATTAGTACACATTTTAGCGATGGGCGTCATAAATTCATGTATGTCTTAAAAGACCGAGGGCCAAACCATTCTAGAACGTTCCCAACTTCTTTGAGAGTCGCACAGAAACGCGAATAGCTTCATCTATCCGGCGAATCATAGAGACAGCCCAGGTATTCCTCAACATATCCCGCAGTACACTATTGGAATTGGACAAACTATTTCACTATATAAATATTACAGAACAGAGATAAACCATTGTAGTACGCTACCTATTGCTATACAGTCAAACCTTTCACCGAATGCCTTACCGTCGGAGAAATTAACCCGCCGTATCGCGAGTATACCTACGTATTTAGTGAAACACGTTAGTATACAATTTATTGACGGCACCTTAAACTCATGCATGAGTTAGAAGTTCGGGCGCCAAATCTTTCGAACACAATACCACCATCTGTGAGTAACGAACGACTAAGTTAATTGCTACACCTATCCTGTGATTCCAAGAGTCAAACCATGTGCTACGGGAGCATATTCACTGTACATTATAGGCAATAGGCACCTTAATTCACGGTACTAATATTAAAGTACAGAGTCAAACCGTTGTAGAACGTTACCTATTGCTATACAGTCAAACATCTTACCGAATGTCTTAAAATTCGGAGCAGATAACCGGTTGTATTGAGAGCATGACAACGTGTTCAGAGAAGCCAATTAATGTACAGTTTAATGACGAGGACCTTAGTGAACAGCTAAGTCTATAGCTTTAGCTATCACGTGATTCTGAGAGTCATACGTGGTACTTCGGGAGTAAATCCGCTGAACTGTATTGGCTCATACACTTTAATTCACCGTTTGATTATTAACTTAAAGTGTCAGACCGATGCAGATCGTTACCTATTCGTATAATGTCATTCCTCTTACCGAATACCATGCCTTGAGAGAAACTAACCCGCTGTACTCAGTGTCATAGTTATCGTTCACGGAAACAAATTAGTGAACGTTGTAAGAGATGCATACCTTATTTTCATGTAGGAACAGAATTATCGGGATTCAAACCGTTCGAGGACATTACCCGCTTCTTTGAGATTCGAGCGGCAAAGACAATAGCACCACCTACCATGTGGTTCTGAGCGTCAGACCACGTATTACTGGAGTAAGTCCGCTGAAAACTATTGGCAATAGTCACCATAATTCCCGGTTTGAATGTTAAAGTCGAGCGTCAAAAAGTCTAATAACGATACCAATTAGTATAAAGTCAAACGTTTTACTGAAGTCCTCACTGTGAGCGATAGCCTCACTCGCTGTATCGCAAGTATTACGTAGTGCTCAGAGAATCAAATTAGTATACATTTTAGTGGCAGGCGTCTTAATTTGATGTGTGAATAAGAAGATCGAAAGTTACACCGTTCGACAACGTTGCCACCTTCATTGAGAGACGAATAGCTTAGGCAATAGATTCGGAGAATATAACCTGCAGTATCGAGAGTACAACTTCGCAATTATGGATACAAATTAGTAGACATTTTATTCACGAGCACCTTAATTTCGTGCTTGACATTGAAGATCGAGTTTCAAACCGATCGAGAACTCAAATTCACCTCAATTCACGGTTTCAATATTAAAGCAGGCCGTCAAGAAGTAGTAGAATATTACATATATGTGTATGTTCGAACTCCTGCCAGAATGACTAGTAATCCGAAAAACTAATCCGCTGTATCGGGAGAAAAGCACCCTGTTCAGAGGTACGAAATAGTATACATTTTAGTGACGAGCACAATAATTTCATGCATGAATTAAATGATCGATGGGCAAACCGTTCGAGAACGCTACCACCTTCCTTGAGATTCAAACGACTAAGTCAATAGCATCACATATTCTGCCATTCAGAAAGTCAAGTGAGATTATCCGAGACTAAATGTGCTGTACAATATTGGCAATTGATACCTTCATTGGCGGATTGAATATTAAAATAGAGCGTCTCACGGTGTGAGAACGTTACAATTGTTATAAAGTCAAACATTTTTCCGAATTCATTGCCGTCCGTGAAGCTATCACCAAAAGCTTCGCCTATCCTGTGACTCCAAGATACAAGCCACGTATTCCGCGACTACACCCGCAGCACAGTATTGGAATTAGACACGCTATATCACGTTATCAATATTAATGAACAGTGTCAGACCGTTGTAGATCGATACCTTTTGCTATACAGTCAACCATTTTGCCGAAGACCTTACCTTTCTGGAGCCCATCCCGTTGTATCTAGGGTATTACATCGCGTTCAAGGAAGCAAATTAGTATATATTTTAGTGACGTCACCCTTAATTTCATGTGTGAATAAGATGGTCGAATGTCAAATCGATCGAGAATATTATCAACATCCTTTGGAGTAGATCGGATATGTCAGTAGCATCACCTACCATGTGATACCGAGAGTCAAATCGGGTAATCCGGGTGTAAATTCGCTGAACAGTCTTTGCATTAGACACGATAATTCGCGGAATAAATATTCAAGGACAGATTCAAGCCGTTGTAGAACTTGTCTGCATCCAGAGTATAACTTCGTGTTCACGAAAGCGAACTAGAATACGAATTAGTGACGGTCACATTAATGTCATGCATAAAATAGAAGACCGAGTGTGAGTACGTTATAGTACGTTACCGCACTGGCAATAAACACCTTAATTCTCGGTGTGAAAAATTACGTACAGATTGACGCATTGTAGAACGTTAAATATTGGCATGGAGTCCAAATATTTACCGAAGGCCTTACCTTCCGAGAACCTATCCAGCTCCATCGGGAGTGTATCGTCGCAATCAGAGAGGCAAATTGGTACACACCTTAGTGTCTGGCACCGGAATATCACTTATGAAATAGATGATCGAGGGTCAAAGCCTTTGAGAACGTTACCACCTTCCTTGTCGTCCTATCGGCAAAGTCAATAGCTTCTCCTATCCTGTTACGGGATCCATGCTTGGCATTCCAGCAGTAAATCCCCTGCACAGTATTGACAATAGATTCTTGAATTCACCCTACGTGTATTAATGTAAGGAGTCAAACTGTTTGAAACCGTTAAGCATTGGAATAAAGTCATATTCCGTCCCGGATTCCCTACCATTGGAGAACATGACCCGCTTGTATCGTGGGTACAACTTCGTGTTCGGAGAACAAATTAGTGGACATTTTAGCAGGCGGGCGCCATAACTTCTTGTAAGAACTAGAAGGTCGATTGTCAAATAGTTCAATGTCAAATATAGCGAAACTTTTAACAGAAGGCCTTACCTTCCAAGACGTTAACCCGCTGTATCGAGAGTTTGACTTCGTGTTCGGAGAAGCAAATTCGTATGCATCGTAGTGTTGGGCACATTAATTTCATGCATCAAATATGAAGATCGAGTGTCAAACAGATCGAGAACGTTACCAACTTCTATGAGTGTCGCACAGCAATGTCTATAGCTTTACCCATCCTGCCACTCCGACAGAGAAATCTGGAATTCTAGGAGGAAATCCGCTGAAGAGTTTTGGCCTTTGTCTCCATAATTCACAGTTTGAATATTAAAATAGGGCGTCAATCCGTTTGAGAAAGCTAGCAAATGATAGAAAGTCATACCCTTTACCGAAGGCCATACCCTCCGAAAGACTAACCCGCTGTATCAAGAATATAACTCCGTGTGGAGAGATACAAAATTTGTATTCATTGTAGTGACGGGCACCTTATGTTTATACATGAATTCCAAAATCATGAGTAAAACATTTCGAGAACGTTACCACCATTTCTGAGAGTCGCACAGCAAATATAATGGATTCACCTATACTGTGATTCCGAGATTCAAACCATGTACTTCGGGAGTATATACGTTGAACAGTTTTGGCAATAGACACCTCAGTTCACGGAATGAATAATGAAGTGGAGAGTCAAACCGTCGTAGAACGTTGCGTACAGTAATAAAGACAAACCTTTTTCCGAAGGCCATACATTCCGAGAAGTCCAACCCGCTGCAGCAAGTGTCATGCTCAGTGTTCGAGGGAGCAAATTAGTAACATTTACTCCGGGAATACATGGTTTGCCTCTCCGAATATTAGAATACGGCAGGCTATGGACTAAGTCGTTCGTCTCTCAAAGAAGGTGGTAACGTTCTCGAACGGTTTGATCCTCGATCTTATAAATACTACATGAAATTATGGTGCCCATCATTAAAATGTATACTAATGTGTTTCTCTGAACACAGATTTATACTGTCGATACGGAGGTTTACATTCTCGGCAGGTATGGCTTTTGTTAAAAGGTTTAACTATATACAAATAGGTAACGCTATATAACGGTATGTCTGTCTGCTTTAATATTGATTCCGAGAATTAAGGAGTCTATTGCCAATATGGTACGGGGCACTTACTCCCAGAGTGCCTATTTTGTCTCCCGGGATCCCAGAATACGTGAAGCTATTAACTTAGCAGTTCGAATCCGAAAGAATGATGTAACGTTCTAGAATAGTTGGACTCTCGATTTTGCTATTCAGACAAGAAAATAAGGTCTCCGTCTTCTATAATGACTACTATTTTGTTTTTGTGAGCACTAAGCTAGACACTCGATAGTTCGGTGTTCGTTCTATGACGATACCTCATTCGATAGAAGATTTGACTTTATACCAGTTGGTGACGTACTCGAACGGTTTGACGCTCAACTTTAATATCCAAACAATGAATTAGCGTGCCTATTGCCAATACTGTTCAATGGATTTTTTACCGGAATTCCTTGTTTGACTCTAGGAATCAATGGATAGGGCGAAGCTACTGATTTAGTCGTTCGTCTCTCACAGAAGGTAGCAACATTCGCGAACGGTATGACCTTCGATCTTCTAATTCATAAATGAGGTTATAGTATCCGTCACAGAAATGGATACCAATTTAATTCACTGCACACGGATGCATACCCTCAATGAAACGTGTGAAGTTCCCGGAAGGTATGGCCTTCGGTAAAACGTTTGACTTTATAGCAATTGGTAACGTTCTCAAATGGTGTGTCGCTCTATTTTAATATTCAAGCTGTGAATTTAGGTGTTCATTGCCAATACTGTTCAGCTGATTTACTAACGGAATACCTGGCTTGACATTCGGAATTTCAGGGTAGGTCAAGCTATTCACTTCGCCGATCGTCTCTTACAGAATCTGGAAACGTTCTCTGATGTTTTGACCATAGATCTTCTAATTCATACATGAAGATATGTTGCCCGAGACTGAAATTTAGTCTAGATTCCTTCTCTGTTCACAATGTTATACTATCGATACGGCGGGTTAGCTTCTCAGAAGGTGGGGCTATCGGTGCAGTGTTTGATTCTATACCAATAGGTAACGTTCTATAACGGTTTGACGGTCTGCAATAGTATTCAAACATTGAATTATGGTGCCTATTGCCAATACTGTTCTGCAGATTTACTCGAGGCATACCTGCTATGTCTCTCGGAAGCACAGGATATGTGAAGTTATTTACTTAGCTGTGCAGCGCACACAGAAGGTGGAAACGTTTCCGAATGATTTTACTCTCGATGCTGATACTTATACACAGAAATGTGGTGTCCGTCCACTAAAATGTCTACTAATTTGTATCAGTGAACACTAGGCAACACAATAGGTGCAGCGGGATAGATTCGCGGAAGGTAAAGTAATTGTTACGAAGGCTGAATTTATACGATTTTATAATGCTCTTCAACTGTTAAACTCTGTACTTTAATTTTCATACCACGAGATAAGTTGTCTATTGCCGACATTGTTCATTGGATAAACTTCCGGAATGCCTGGCTTGACTACCGAGATAACAGGATAGGTGCAGCTATTGACTTAGCCGTTCGTTACTCACAGAAGGCGGCATCGTGCCCGGAGCGGTTTGGCCATGAATCTTCTGATTACTATATGAAGTTAAGGTGCTCGTCAATTAAATTTATACTAATTCGTCCCACTGAACACGACGTTATACTCCCGATACATCGGGTTTGTTTCTCGACTGTTATGGCATTCTGTATGATGTTTGATCCCACACCTATAGGTAATGTTCTACGACGCCCCTCGTCATGCTTTAATATTGAAACAGTGAATTGAGGGGTATATTGCCCATAATGTTGAGCGGATTAACTGCCGCAAAACCTGGATAGCCTCGGCGAACCACAGGATAGGTGAAGCTATTGACATATCTGTTCGTCTCTAACAGAACGTGGTAACGCTCTTGAAGGCCTTGAATCTCGATATTCTAATTCTGAAATGAATTTAAGCTGTCACTAAATTGTATGCTATTTTGTTTCTGTAAACATGTTGCTATACTGTCGATACGGCTGGTTATCTTCTCGGCCGGTAAGACATTGTGTAAAAGGTTTGACTTTATATCAATTGTTACGTTCTCACACGGTGTAACGATCGATTTCAATATTCAATCGTCGAATTAATGTACCTATCGCCAATGCTGTACAGCGAATTTACTCCCGGAATATCTCACTTGACTTTCTAAACCATAGGATGTATGAAGCTTCTGACATAACCGTTTCAATCTCAAAGAACGTGGTATCTTTCTCGAATGGTTTGACACTTAATCTTCTTACTCATAATGAAAATAAGGTCCAGGTCACTTGAATGTGTACAAATTTGATCCTTTAAACGCGAAGTTATACTCTCGATCAAGCGGGCGATTTTCGCAGAAGTTACCGCCGTCGGTAGAACGTTTGAATCTATCAAAATTGGAAACGTTCACAATCAGTTTCACGCTCTACTTTAATATACAAACCGCGAGTTACGGCGTCCAATACCAATACTGTGCAGCGGATAGACTCCCGGAATTCATGGTTTGACTCTCGGAATAACAGGATAGGTGTAGCTTTTAACTCAACCGCTCGACTCTCAAAGAAGGTGGTAACGATCTCGAACGGTTTGACATTCGATCTTCTAATTGATACATGAAATTAAGGCGTCCGTCTGCTAAAACGTATATTAATTTGTTTCCCTGATCCTAACGCTGTACCCCTCGACACAGCGGGTTATTTTCTCGGAAGGTAAGGTGTTTGGTAAGGGTTATGACGTTGTACCAAATGGTAACGCTCTTCAGCGGATTGACTTTGTACTCTAATATTCATACAGTGAGTTGAGGTGTTTATTGCCAATGATTTTCTGCGAATTTACTCTTGGAATACCTGGTTTGCCCATCCGAATAGCGGGGTAGGTGAAGCTATTGACTTAGGTGCGGAACACCCAAAAAAAGTCATAACACTATTGAGCAGATTTACACATGATCTTCTATTTCATACATGAAATTAAGATGCCCGTCACTAAAATGTCTGCTAATTTGTTTCTCTGGACATAAAGTTGTACCCACGATACAGCGGATAATATTCCAGGATGGAAAGGTATCCGGTATGGAGTAAGGCTATACTATGACATATACTAATTGGTAACGTTCTCGAACAGTTTGACTCTTTACTTTAATATTCATGCGGTGGATTAATGTTTCTATTCCCAATACTTTACAGCGTACTTAGATCCGGGATATCTCGTCTGACATTTGGAATCACAGGATATATGAAACTATGGACTTAGCTGTTCGTCTCTCACAGAATGTGGTAACATTCTCGAACGGTTCGAACCACGATCTCTTTATTCATAATGAAACTAAGATCACCGTCACTAAAATGGTTACTAATTTGATACTCTGAACACGATGTTATGGTCTCCAGGAAGCGGGTGAGTTTCGCGGAAGCTTCGGCCTGCGGTTAAACGTTTGACTTTATAGCAATTAGGCAAGTTCTCACACGGCGTGACGCTATACTTTAATATTCACTCCGTGAATGAAGACACCTATTGCCAATGTTGTTCAGCGGGTTTACAACTGCAATACCTGGTTTTACACTCGGAATCACAGGATAGGAGAAGCTATTGATGTAGCTGTGCGGCAAGCAAAGATGGTGGTAACGTTCTCGAATAGCCTGACTCCCGATTTTGCTATCCATACATGGAAATATCGTGTGCGTCTGCTAATGGGACTACAAACATGTTTCCGTTAACATTTTGTTTGACACTCTCTACAGCGGGTTAGCTTCTCATAAGGATAGGCCTTCGGTAAAAAGTTTACCTCTAGACCAATATGCAACGTTCTACAACGATTTGACGTGTTACTTTAATATTGAAACCGTGAATTAATGTGTCTGTTGGCAATACTGTTCAGCGGATTTCCTCCAGCAATACCTGATATGGCTCTCGGAAACACAGAATAGGCGAAGATATTGACCTAGCCGTTCGTATACCAAAGGGGGTGGAAATGTTCGCAAACGGTGTGGCAATCGATATTCTAATTCATACATGAACATAAGTTGTCGTCACTAAAACTTATACTTATGTGCATCCTTAACCACGAAGTAGTACTTTCGATATGGCGAGTTTGCTTCACGGACCGTACGGCTTTCGGTAAAACAGTTGACTTTGCCGAAACTGGTATCTATCTCAAACAGGGTGACGCGCTACTTTAATATTCAAACGGTGGAGTAAGTTGTATATTGCCAACACTGTTCAGCGCACTCACTCCTCGAGTACCTGGTATTACTTTCGGGATCACAGGATATGTGAAACTATTGACTTAGCGACTCATGTCTCAGAGAAGCGGGACATTTTCTCGAACGACCTGACCCACGATCTTCTTATTCATAATGAAATTAACGTCCCCGTCACTAAAATGTTAACTAATCTGTTTCCATAAACACGTAGCAATACTCTAGATAAAGCGGGATTGCTTCTCGGAAGGTAAGGTCATCGTTAAATAGATTGACTTTATAGCAATCGGTAACGTTCTCGCACGGTGTGAAGCTCTATTTTAATATTCATTTCGGGAATTTAGGTATCTATTGCCAATACTCTTCAACGCATTTGCCCTCGAATTATCTGGTTAGACACTCGGAATATAGGTTAGATGGAGCTATTGACTTATCCGTTCGATTCTCAAAGAGGGTGGTAACATTCTCGAACGGTTTACGCTCAATCTTCTAATTCATACATGAATTTAAGGTGCCATTCACTGAAATGAATACTATTTTCGTTCTCTGAACCCGAAATTATACTCTCGAAATGGCAGGTTAGATTCCACGATGGTAACTGTATCGGTAAAGTGTTTGACTCTATAGCAATGGGTAACGTCCTATAACTGTTTGATGGTCTGCTTTTGTAATAAGTGTTATACTCCCGATACAGCGGGATAGTTTTTCGGTGTGTGAGCCATTTTGTAAAGAGCTTGACCCTACACCTATATGGAACGTTCTACAACAGCTTGACAGCCTGCTTTAATGCTCAATCCGTGCATTGATTTGGCTATTGCCAATACTGTTCAGCGGGTTGACTTCCGGAATACCTGGATTGGCACTCTGAATCACAGGATTTTGTGAAGCTATTGACGTAGCCGTTCGAATCTAACAGAAAGTGGTAATGTTCTCGAACCGTTTGGCACTGGACCTTCTATTTCATGTATCAAATTACGGTGCTCGTCACTATAATGTATACTAATGTGTTTCCCAAATCACGTAGCTATGTTCTCGATACTGCAGGTTAGCTTGTCTGATGGTAAGGCATTCGGTGAAACGTTAGACTTTATAGCAATTAGTAACGTTGTCACACGGTGTGACACTGTATTTTAATATTCACTCCTCGAATTAAGGTACCAATTCCCAATGCTGAACAGCGGATTAACTCCCGGAATACCTGGTTTGACACTTGAAATCGCAACATATATGAATGGTTAGACTGTCTGCTTTAATATTCGAACCGTCATTTATGGTGACTATTGCCAATATCGTTTAGCGGATTTACCCCAGGAATACGAGGTTCGATTCTCCGAATAACAGGATAGGTGAAGCTATTCACTTGGCCGTTCGTCTCTCAGAGAAAGTGGTAACGTTCTCAATCGGTTTGAGCCTCGATGTTCTAATTCACTCAGGAACCGAAGGGGCCCGTCACTATAATGGATACTGATTTGTACCTCTGAACAACGAAGTTATACTCTCGAGGAAGCGGATGATGTTCGGGGAAGGTACAGCTTTTGGTAAAGCGTTTGGCTATATAGCAATTAGTAAAGTTCTCACAAGGTGTGACGGTATACTTTAACATTCACTCCGTGAATTATGCTGTCTATTACCAAAACTCTTCAGCGGACTTACTCCCGGAATACCTGCTTTGACTCTCCGAACCACAGGATAGGTGAAGCTATTGTCTTAGTCCTTCGTCCCTCAAAGATGATGGTAACATTCTGGAACGGTTTCACTTTCGATCTACTAATTCATGCATGAAATTAGGGTACTCGTCACTAAATTGTATGCTAGTTCATACCTCTGATCGCGGTGTTATACTCCCGATAGCGCGGGTTAGTTTTTCGGAGGGTAAAGCATTCTGTAAGACATTTAACCCTGCACGAATTGTTAATAATTGTTGACAACAATTATTGACAACGTCTTGAAGACCTGTTTTAATATTCAAACCGAGAACTGAGTTGTCTATCGGCAATACTGTTCAGCGGATTTACTTTAGGTATACCTGGTTTGACTCTCCGAAAACAGGATACATGAAGCTATACAGTTGGCCGTTCGTCTCTCACAGGAGTTGGAAACGTCCTCGAACGGTGTGACACTCGATCTTCGAAATCAATCATGAAATTAAGGTGCTCGTCACAGAAATGAACAACAATTTCTTTCTCTGAACACGAACTTATTCTTTCGACGAAGCCCATGAGGTTCGCAGAAGGAATCTAATGCCTATACTATACACTGGATTTACTTCCGAAATACCAGGCTTGAATCTCGGAATCACAGGATAGGTGAAGCTATTGACATAGCCCTTCGTGTCTCACAGAAAGTGGTAACGTTCTCGAACGGTTTGACCCTCGATCTTCCTACTGATACACCAAATTACTGTGCCCATCCTCTAAAATGTCTAATGATTTGTTTCCGTGTGTACTGAGCAAGACAATCGCTGTAGCGGGTTCGGGTCCAGGAAGGTAAGGTATTCCATAAAAAGAATGACTTAATAGGAGTTGGTAATGACCTCCGACATATTGACGCTCAACTTTTATATTCATACCGTGAATTAAGTTGTCTACCGCCAATACTGATCACCTAATTCACTCCCGGAATAGCTCATCTGACTCGCGGAATCATACGGTAGGTGAAGCTATTTATTCATCCGTTCGGTTCTAGCCGAGGGTGGTATCGATCACGAATGGTCTGATCCTCGATCTCCTAATTCATACAAAGAATTATGATGCCGTCACAATATTGTGTACTAATGTGTTTTTCTGTACACGAAGTTCTACTTGCGATACAGGCGGTCATTTTTTCGCCGGTTAAGGCATTCACTAAGACGATTGACTTTATAACATTTGGTATCGTTCTCAAACGGTTTGACTCCTCATTTTAATGTTCAAACCGTGAATTAAGGTGTCCATTACTAATACTGTTCAGCGTATTTACCCGCGGAATACCTGGCTTGACTCGCGGAATCACAAGATAGGTTAAACAACTGCCTAAGTAATGTTTAATAATCTCTAATGTTTTCGAAAGCTTTGACACTCGATCGTGTAATTCGTACATGCTACCAAACCGCCGGACAAGATTATCAATTAAAAGAAAGTAATTCTTATTCACCAATACGTTACCGTCCGCGAATCTATCCCGCTGCAGCGAGTGCCAATCCTAGTTTTCACGGAATCGAAAGAGTAGACATTTTAGCAGACCGACACCTTATTTTCATGCATGGCCAGAATAAACGACAGTCAAACCGTTCGAGAACGATCCCACCATCTTTGTGAGTGGAAATGCTAAGTCAATGACTTCACCCATCCTCTGATTCATTGATGCAAACCACAAATTCCTGCAGTAAATTCGCTGAAAATTATTTGCAGCAGACACCTTTGCTCTCGGTTTGAGTATTTAAGTACAGCATCAAAAGCGTTTGAGAGCATTGACAATTGGTACAAAATCATACACATTACCAGAGACCTTACCCTCCGAAAAGCTGACCGGCAGTATTCAGACTATAACTTCGTGTACTTGGAAAGAAATTTGTCTCCATTTCGGAGAAGAGCACCTCAACTTCATGTATGGATTAGAAACTCGAGGGTCATTCCGCTCGAGAACGCTGCACCGTCTGTGTGAGACGACCTGCTGAGTAAATAGCTTCACCTATCCTGCGATACCGAAAGACAAACCAATTATGCCGGGAACAAATTCGCTGAGCAGCATTAGCAATAAACACCTTAATTCACGGTCTGAATATTAAAGTAAACCGTCAGACCGCTTGAGTGCGTTACCAATTGGTATCAATTGAAACATTTACCGAAGGCGTTATCTTCCGCGAATCTCAGAGGATACATCTGGAGTATAACTTCGTGTTCAAAGAAAGGAATTAATCTCCATTTCTGACACGGGCACCTTAACTTCATGTATGGATTAGAAGAGAGTCAAACCGGTCAAGATCGTTGCCAACATCTGTGAGAGACGAATGGATAAGTCGATATCTTCAGAGTTCCTGCGATTCCGAGCGTCAAGCAGGTATTTCGGGTGTAAATCCGCTAAACAGTATGGGCAATAGACACCTCAATTCAAGGTTTGAATGATAAAGTAGTGCGTCAATAATTTTGAGATCGATACCAATTGGTTTGAAGTCAAACGTTCTACCGAAGGCCTTACCCGCCGAGAGCCTAACCCACTGTATCGGGAGTATAACATCGTGTTCAAAGTAACAAATTACTGTACAATAATGTGACGGGTATTTTAATTTAATGTAAGAATTAGAAGATCGAGTGTCAAGCCGTATGAGGTCGATAGAAACATCCTTGAGAGGTGAGCGGCTAAGTCTATAGAATCAACTATCATCCGATTCCTAGAGTCAAACCAGTCATTCCGGCCATAAATTTGCGTTACCGTCTGGCACTAGACACCATATTTCACGCTATAAATATTAAAGTACGGACGCATACTCTAGTAGATCCTTACGAATTGGTATGGAGTTGAACGTTTCACAGAAAGCCTTTTCTACCGAGAAACTATGCCGCCATATCGAGAGTATGACTTGGCATTGAGAGAAGCAAATTATTATTCACTTTAGCGCCGGGCACCTTAATTTCATGTGTGAATCAGAAGATCGAGAGGCAAACTGTTCCATAACGTTACCACTCTCCTTAAGATTGGAACGGCTAAGTCAATAGCTTCACATATCATGCGATTGCGAGGGACAAACCAGGTATTCCGGGAGTGAATCCGGTGTACAATTTTGCAATATACACCTTAATGCTCGATATGAATATTAAAGTAATGAGTCAACCTGTCGGGAAATTTACATATTCGTATAAAATCATTCATCTTACCGAATACATTACCTTAAGAGAACCTAACCCGTTGTAGCGAGTGTCCCACTTATCGTTCACGGCAAGAAATTAGTAGAAACCATTGCTGTCGTACAGCATATATTCATGTATTAATGTCGAAACCGAGAATCAAACCGCTCGAGAACGATTGCACCTTCACTGCGAGTCGATCTGCTATGTCAATAGCTTTACGTATCCTGTGACTCGGTGGGCCGAGCCTAGTATTACGGGAGTTAGCGCACTGGACATCATTGGCAAATGACGCTTAATTCACGGTATAAATAAGAGAGAAGAGAGTGAAACCGTGGAAGTACAATAAAAATTCATAGAAAGTCAAACTTTATACCGAATGCCTTACCATCCGAGAACTCATCCAGCTGTGGCTATTGGCTTGCTTAGTGTCTATCGGGACAAGTTAGTAGACATTATAGCAGATGTACATCTTATTGTTACATATGACTGAGAAGATCGAGAGGCAATGCTGTCAAGAGCGATACCACTTTCTTTGACAATCGCTCATCTAATAAAATAGCAACACCTATCCTGTGATACAGGGTGCCAAATCAGGTATTCCGGGAGTTTTTCCGCTGAACAGTGTTGGAAATAGACACCACTTTTCATGCTTAGAATGTTAAAATAGAGCGTCTCCCCGTGTGCGAACCATACCAATTCCTATAGATTCAAACGTATTTCCGAAGACCTTATACTCCGAATAACTGATCCACTGTATCTAGTGTATAACTTTGTGTTTAGAGAACCACATTAGATTACATTATGGTGTTGACAACTTCACATCATGTATGAATTAGAAGGTCGTGTTTAAAACAGTTCGAAACCGTTACCATCTTCTATGATATTCGAAATGCTATGTCAATATCTCAATATATCTTGTGCTTCCGAGAGATATACTCGGTATTCCTGGTTTAAATCCGCAGAATAGCCTTGACAATAGACGCCTCAATTCACGGTTGGAGTACTAAAGAAGGCCGTCGAACCGTTGTAGAACGTCACCAATTGATATGGAGACATCTTCTTTACCGAAGGCCTTATCTTCCGAGAATCTATCCCGCTGGATCGAACGTATAACTTCGTGTCCAGAGAAACAAAGTAGAATATATCAGGTACCTCCACCTTAATTTCAGGTATGATTTCGAAGATCGTATGTCATACCGTTCGAGAACGTTACTACCTTTCTCTAAGTCGAACAGCTAAGTCAATAGCATCACCTACACCGTTATTCCGATAGTCAAACAAGGTATTTCAGGAATCAATCCGCTGTACACTATTGGCAATGGTTATCTTAATTCTCGGTATGATTATTACAGTAGAGAGTCAAGCTGTCTGAGAGCGTTACCCATTGGTATGAACTCAAACGTTTTACCCAGGGCCGTACCTTTCACGAACCTCACGCGCTTCATCGAGAG
The DNA here is from genome assembly GCF_051020765.1 of Lasioglossum baleicum. Classification (NCBI taxonomy): domain Eukaryota; kingdom Metazoa; phylum Arthropoda; class Insecta; order Hymenoptera; family Halictidae; genus Lasioglossum; species Lasioglossum baleicum. The sequence goes on from NW_027469279.1 coordinate 225,284, forward strand.
CATAACTCCGTGCTCAGAAATGCAAATTAGTATTCGTTTCAGAGACGGGCACCTTATCCTCGTGTATGAATTAGAAGATCGAATGTCAAACCGCATGAGAACGTTGTCACCTTCTGTTAGAGGCGAATAGCAAAGCCAAGAGCATTATCTATTCTGTGATTCCAAGAGTCAAACAAGCAATTCCGGGATTAAATCCACTGACTAGTATTAGCAAGAAACACATTACATCACGGAATGAATATTAAAGTAGGGTGTCCAGCAGTCGGAGAACATTATCAATTAAAATAAAGTAATTCTTTTTACCCAATAACATACCTTCCGAGTATCTGTCCCGCTGTAGCGAGTTTGTAGCTGAATGTTCATCGAAACAAATGTGTAGCCGTTGGAACAGACGGACACCTTAGTATCACGTATGAATAGCAAAATCGACAGTCAAACTGTTCGAAGCCGTTAGCACCTAGTTTTAGAGTCGTACTGGTAATAGTATACTGTAATAGTACCTTCATTTACGGAATAAATAGTGAAATAGGGATTCGAACCATCATAGAACGTTACCTACTGGTACAGGTTCAAACATTTTACCGGAAACCTTACCATCCGAAAACCTCACCATCTGCAGCGACCGTCTTCAGAATGTTCGCGAAAACAAATGAGGAAACATTTTAGCCGACGGGACACCACATGTTCGTGTGTAAATATCGGCATCGAGAGTCAAAGCGTCCGAGAACGTGACCACCATTCTTGAGGTTCGTGCGACTAAGTCAATACCCTCACCGATCCTGCGATTCCGAGTGTCAAACCAGGTATTCCGGGAGCAAATGCGCTGAACAATATTGGCAATAGACTCCGTAATTCACGGTTTAAATATAAATGTGGAGCGTCAAACAGTTATAGAACGTTACCAATTGGTATAATGTCAAACGTTTTACTGATTGCCCTATATTCCACGAACATGAGCGGCTTCATCTAGAGTATAACTAGGTCTTCAGAAGAAGAAATATGTCTTCATTTCTGTGTCGGGCACATTAACTTGATGTGTCAATTAGTAGATCGAGGGTCAACACGTTCGAGAACGACGCAATCGTCTGTGACAGACGAACAGCTACGTCAATAGCTTCACATACCCAGTGATTCGTAGAGTCCAATCAGGAATTCCGAGAGTCTATCCACAGTACAGTATTGGTAATGGACCCCTTAATTCACCGTATATATATTAAAGTAGAGCGTCAAGCCATTTGAGAGCGCTACCGATTGGTATAAAGTCAAACGTTTTACCCAAGGACATACCTTTCGCGGACCTCACCCTCCTCATCGAGAGTATAATTACGTGATCTGAGGACGAAATTATTATTGCTTTCAGTGACGGGCACGTTAACGGCATGTATGAATTGGTAGAACGAACGTCAAGCTTTTCGAAAACGATACCCCCACCCGCGAGATTCGAACGGCTAAGGCAATAATTATTCCCACCCTGTGATACCGATGGTCAAACCACGTATTCCTGGAGTAAATCTGCTGCACAGTATCGGAATTAAAAACCCTACATCCTGCTATAAATATTAATGTACAGTGTCTCACATTTGTACAACATTGCCGATAGGTACAGGGACTCACATTTCACCAAAGGACGTATCTTCAGACAAATTAACCCTCTGTATCGAGAGTATATCTTCGTGCTCAGAGAAGCAAAATGGTATAAATTCAAGGACGGGCACCACAATTTCATATATGCAACGGAAGAACGAGGGCCAAACCGTTGAAGAACGTTAGCACCTTCTTTGGGAGTCGAACAGCTAAGTCAGTTTCTTTACCTATCCTGTGCTCCCGAGAGTCAAACCTGGTATACCGGGAGTAATTCCGCTGTAAATAGTTGGCATCATACATCCTATTTCACCGTATAAATATTAAACTCAAGAGTCAAACCATTGTAGAAGGTTACGAACTGGTACCGAGTCAAATTTTTACAGAACACCTTACCTCCCAAGATGCTAACCTGCCTTATGGTCAGTATACCTTCGTGTACAGCGAAGCTAATTTGTATCCAATTGATTGACAAAGACCTTGATTTCATGCATGAATGAAAAGGTCGAGGGTCAAATCGCTCGAGAACGTTACCAACTTCTCTGAGAGACGGACGGTCAAGTCAGTAGCTTCCATATCCTGTTATTCGGGGAGTCAAACCAGGTATTCCGGCAGTAAATCCGCTCGGCAGTATTAGTAATAGACACCTTAATTCGCTGTTCTAATAGTAAAGTAGAGCGCAATACCAGTGGAGAACGTCACCAATTGGATTAATGTCAAATGTTTTGCCGAAAGCGTTACCATCTGCGAACTTCACCGGATTCAACGAGACTACAACTTCGTATTCAGAAAAAGGAATTTGTATTCATTTCAGTGACGGGCACCTTAGCTTCATGTATCAATTAGAAGGTAGAGGATCAGTCCGCTTGCGTACGTTGTCACCTACTGTGAGTGTCGAACGGCTAAGTCAATGGCTACTCCTATCCTGCGATTCAGAGTCTCAGAACAAGTATTTCGGGAGTAAGTCCTCCGAACAGTATTGGAAATAGGCACCTTAATTCACGGTTTGAATATTAAAAGACAGAGTCAAACCGCTGGACAACGTTATCCATTGCTATAGCGTCATACTCCATACCGGATACCTTACCTTTCGAGAACATAACCCGCTGCATCGTGGGTTTACTGCGGATTCCGGGAAATAAATTAGTCGACATTTTAGCAGACGGACACCTCAATTCTATGCCTGAATTAGCAGATCGCGTATCAAACCATCCCAGAGCGTTATCACATTCTTTGAGAATCGAACGCCTGAGTCAATAGCATCATATATAGTTGTAATTTCGAGCGTCAATCTTGGTATTCGAGGAGTAAATGGGGTGGGGTGAAGAGTATAAGCAGTAGACACATTTTTCACGGTATGAATATTATTGCAGAGCGACAAAATATTTGAGAACGATACCAATTGGCGTAACGTCACACTCAATACCGAATTCCGTACCTTCCGAGAACATAACCCGCTGTATCGAGAAAATACATTCCTGTACTAGGAAGCAATAGCTTGCATTTTAGTGACGGTACGATCAATTTCATATGTAAATTAGAAGATCGAGGGTCAGAGAGTTCGAGAAAGATATCTACCTTACATGACCTAACCGCCAAGTTAATAGCTTCACTTATCCAGGGATTCCGATCGTCAAACCAGGTACTTCGCGGGTAAGTGCCCTGTACAGTGTTGGAAATAGATACCTTAATTCACGGTGTGAACATTAAAGCTGACCGCCATATCGCTGTAGGGCGCTGCCTATTGATATGGAGTGAAACCATTAACAGAATGCCTTCCCTTTCGAGAATCTAACCGGCCCGTATCGAGAGTATAGCGTCGTGTTCAGAGAAACACAATAATGCACATTCTAGTGACGTGCACTGTATTTCCATGCATAAATTCGAAGATCGATTGTTAAATCATTCGGGAACGTTACTACCTTCTGTGAGAGACGAACGGCTGAGTCAATGCCTTCACCTATCCTGTGATTCCAAGAGTCAATCCAGGTAGTCCACGTCTATAGCCGCTGTACAGTATTCACATTGGACACGCAATTTCGCGGTATAAATATTAAAGAAAAAATTCAAAGCGTTGTAGAACGATACCAATTTTTATATAGTCGAACTTTTTACCGATGGCCTTATTTTCCGTGGAGCTAACCCGCAATATCCATATTATATCTTCGTTTTCAGAGAAGCAAATTGATATACATTTTAGTGATGGTCACATGAATTTCATGTATGGATTAGAGGAACGAGTGTGTAACAATTCTGTAGCGGTACCATCTTCCTTCGGAGAAGAACGTCTAAGTGAATAACTTCAACTATGCTGTAATTCCGAGAGCCAAACCAGGTGTGCCTTGAGTCAATCCGCTCAACACTATTGGCCATTGGTACCTTAATACCCCTGCAGAAGCTGCGGTGGGCCTTCTGTTTCCATTGCAGTTTGTGTATGACAAACCCACGGTGCCCGATTCGACCGAAACATATCCGAGGTAACCAATCACCTCATTCAGGAGTTAAAGTGTCCTTACATGTAGTTCGACTAGTACGGCCCAGCATTCACTGGTACCTTGGGAAGCGGTTCGAGCCCTGGGGAGGCGGGCATCGTCCGGTCGCCCCGCCTGTTGCTTGGGTTGGCCTCGCACGGGCTGTGTTGAGCCCATATCGCGGGTTAGGGGGCATTCTCTTTGCACAGTGGGACCCTCCACAAGTAAGCTGCGTGAGAGAAGCTCGGACACTGACCTTCAGAGTCAGTAGGTATTTAGAAAGGTCCCGGCCTACCGAAGATTGGCGCGCATGGCTTGCAGTCTACGAGCTAATTGATAGGTGCATGGTAAGGAGTGTCACACACGGCGCTGATTTGGCGTATCCCAATCCCGCGCCCATGGGGGCCGTGTCGCTAGGCCCTAGTGGCAGGTTTTTCACGCTATATCACTGACACAAGATGAGACCATAGTTCACGAATTTAATATTAACTTAAAGCGACAAAAAGTTACTGAACGTTACCTGTTCGAATAAAGTCAATCTTTCGACAAAATGCCTTATTATCCGAGAACCTAACCCTCTCTAGCGAGTGTCTAGTATAATGTACACGGAAGAAAGTTAGTAGGCACATTAGCATAGGCTATATAGGCTTATTTCCATGTGTGAAAAGCAAAACCGAGGGTCAGACTGTTCGGGAACGTTACCACCTTCTTTGCTAGCAGCACAGATACTTAAATAGCTTCACTGTTCCTGTGATTCCTGGTATAAACCCAGGTGTTCCGGGAATAAATCCGCTGCGCAGTATCGGTAATTGACACCTTTGTTCACGGTTTCAATATTCAAATACAGCGTGAAGCATTTTGAGAACAATACAAATTGCTATATAGTCTAACGCTTCACCGAAGACCTACACTCCGTAAAACTAACCCGCAATATTTAGAGTATAACTTCCTGTTCGGAGAAGGAAATTTGTGTTCATTTCAATGTCGGGCACCATAATTTCATGTATCATTTAGAGGATCGAGCGTCAAACCCTTTGCGAACATTATCCCCTTCTCTGTGGATCGAAGGGCAAAGTCAATTGCTTCACATATTTTATGATTCCGAGAGTCAAGCAACGTATTCCAGAAGTAAATCGGCTGTACAATATTGGCAATAGACACACTGTTCCACGGTATAAATATTAAGCTAGAGAGAGACACCGATGAACAACGTTACCCATTCCTTTAGCGACAAACTTCTTACCGAAGGCCTTACCATCCGAGAACCTAACCCGCTGTGTCGAGAGTAAAAGAAGGTGTTTGGAGGAACAAATGTGTATACATGGTATTGCCAGACACATTAATTTCATGAATGATGTGGAAGATCGATAGTTAAGCCAATCGAGATCATTAACACCGTCTGTGAGATACGAACAGCTAAGTAAAAATTCACCTATCCTGTGATTCCATGAGAAAAACCAGGTATTCCGGAGGTACATCTGCTGATCTGTATTGGTAATGGACAACTCAATTTCCGGTTCGAACATTAACGTAGAGCGTCAAACTCTTTGAATGTGTTGCCAATTTGTAAAAAGTCAAACGCATTACTGGAGACCTTCCACGCCGAAAGCCTAACGCGCTGTATCGAGAGTATAACTACGTGCCCATAGAAACAAGTTACTATATATTTTAGTGACGGGCACCTTAATTGCATGTATGAATAAGAGGATCGCGTGTCACACCGATCGAGAACGTTACCACCTTCTGTGAGGCACGACCAGCTAAGTCAATAGTTTCACCAATCCTGTGTTCTTGAGATTCAAACCAGGTATTCCGAGAGTAAATACGCCGAACGGTATTGACAATAGACAGCTTAATTCACGGTATGAATATTCAAGTAGAGCGTCAAACCATTTGAGAGCGCTACCGATTGGTATAGAGTCTAACGTTTTAAACAAGGCCATATCATCCACGAAGCTCACCCGATTTGTCGAGAGAATAACAACGCTTTCAGGGAACGAAATTAGTATTGATTTCAGTGACGGGCACCTTAACATCGTATATGAATTGGAAGATTGAGGGCCAAACCGTTCGAGAACGTAAGCACCTTCTTTCAGAGTCGAACGGCTAAGTCAACAGCTCCACCTATCCTGTGCTCCCGAGTGTCAAACCTGGTATTTCGGGAGTAATTCCGCTGTACATAGTTGGCATCATACACCCTATTTCACGGTATAAGTGTTAAACTCCAGAGTCAAACCATTGTAGGCGCTTAAGACTTGGTATTGAGTCAAGCTATTTACCAAAGACCTTACCTGCTGTGGAGCTAACCTGCCTTATGGTCAGCATAACTTCGAGTCCAGCGAAGCTAATTAGTATCCACTTGATTGCCAAGCACCTTAATTTCATGCACGAATTAGATGATCGAGAGTGAAACCTTTCGAGATCGTTATCACCTTCTATGAGAGACGAACGGCTACGTCATAAACATCTGGTATCCCGTGATTCCGAGACGCAAGAGGGGAAAACCGAGAGTAAGTTCGCTGGAGAGAATTGTCAATTGACACCATAATTAACGGTTCGAAGATTAATGTAGAGCGTGAAAGCGTTTTGGGGCGCGTAGAATTAGTATAAAGTCTATCACGTTACTGATAGCCTTAAATTCGGAGAAGCTACCCGACCGCTTCGAGAGTGTATCTTCGTGTCCAGGGAAAGAAATTTGCCACCATTCCCGTGACGGGTGCGGTAATTTTATGTATGAATTAGAAGACAGAGAGTCAAACCGTTCGAGGACGTTGCCACATTCTATGAGAGACGAACGTTTGTCAATCGCTTCACCTATTCATCGGTTCGGAGATTCAAACGAGGAATTCCGGGAGTAAGTCCGTAGAACGGTATTAGCAATAGTACTGGCAATGTAAAGAGTCAAACTGATGTGAAAGGTACCTATTGCTAGGGAGTCAAACTTTATAACAGCAGCATTACTTTCCGCGAACCTCACTCGCTGTATCGAGAGTATCACTACGCGTTCAGGAAATCAAACTAGTATACATCCTAGTTTCACGCAGCCTAATTTCAGGTATGAATAAGAAGATAAAGGGTCCAAGCCGTTCGGGAACGTTACCACCCTATTTCAGATTCGAAAGGGTATGTCAACTGCTTCACCTATACTGTGAATCGCAGAGTGATACCTGGAATTCCGAGAGTAAATCCCCAGAAAAGTATTAGCAACAGACTCACTAATTTACGTCTCGAATATTAATGTACAAAAAGAAAGCGATGTAAAACGCTCCCTATTGCTATATAGTCGAACATTTTACCGAAGGCCTTAGTATCTGAGAGGCTAACCCGCTGTTTCGAGACTATATCATCGTGTTGAGGGAAGCAGAATAGTATACATTTCAGTGACGGGCGCATTAATTTCATGTATGAATTAGAAGTTTGATGGTCATTCCTTTTGAGACCGTTACCATCATCATTGAGTGTCGAACTGCGAAGTGGATTGCATTACATATCCAGTGATTTCGAGAGTCGAACCAGGTATCCCGGGAGCAAATACCCTCAACAGTATTTGCAATAGACGCTTTAATTCACAGATTCAATCATAACACGTTGACGCATGCACGGATATTCGGTATCTGATCTGTGCGGCAGCGCATCAACCAGTGGTCCGCTCCATGGAGGGCGCGGCAGCAAATTTTACTGTTCAATGCTTGCGGCATAATGCACAATAGCACGTTAGGAGGAAACTGACCTTCATTTTGACTTTTCGACGTTTGGAAGACTTCTTTTTATCGCTTTAATGGAAGTTTTGCACTTTCTCCACAATATTCCATGATGCGTTTTGAAAACCCTTGGAGATGGCCAATCAGGCGAAATCGTCCCTTATTGGAGTATAGGGACCAAGGGCGTTCCCTTGATCTTCGTATTGAACATGTTGAGGGAGGAAAAGTCCTCTCACGCGGGGGAGGGGGGTGGGGGGGCGTAGAGATCCCTCTCCTACAAGGTGAAGTGCCTATACATCAGGCATGTAATATATATAAATTACATGCCACCCAAGCGCGGTGACCGGAGCACTCTCCGTTTGTGAGGACACTCGATACTTATGATCCCGCCCTGCGGAACTTCCAGGAGTGTAGAGCACGTGAACCACCCCCTGGCCCATAGTCAACAAATTTCTCCGTGCCACAGCCCAATTTCGGTCAAGTAGGGATTTATCTTCTCGCGTATCGGACCAGGAGTAGTTTAGAACGCAAGTAATAGGACCCATTCAAACGCAACAATTCTCTAGAAATACTGCGACCGATTGTCGTACACGACGAAAATAGTTCTAGGACGCAGTGCAAGTTTTATGCCTATATTATGTTGAGTGCGAGCGGCAATTTCGTCGAATCACCAAATAACGACTTCTAGGCGCCCTGGAAACTTGTAACATACAAAGGGTCAGTAGTGTTCCGCGCTAGAGTTTTGTTTCCAGGATCGCCAAGGAAAGATATATTGCCGGGCTATGTGGCCGAGCACCATTGTTCGATTTTCCAGAAATATTCCCTTTCCCTTGGCCGATCACGGGCCTAGGGGTGAGCTTGAGGTACGCGAACTTTGTACAGTCTCTCCCACACGTAATGAGGGGTGTCAGTGATTTCTGATGGAACGAATACTACCCAGCTGACACTTCCTATATAATGTGTGACCTAGTAAGTGGGGATGATCATTGAGAGTTTAGACAGCGACATGAGGTTTACACAGAGTTTAGAGTTGACGGCAAGTGAAGAAGACTTAAGTTAGTGTGCGATGTGAGTATTGCGGGTTGCGCGAAGTTTTTATGAGGCGGGAGGTCAGTACAGTTCTGAAAGGTTCCCCAGTACACATTTCTTCCAGTAGGTATAAAGGTAGTATAATGTTTCCTTCCTTCTAAGAAGGCGGTTAATGTTTCTCATTTTTATTTTTGACTATCTAAATGTTAGATACAATGGATATGGTATTCAGTAACTCGTCTGATGAATCTGTGTCTGCAATCATGCGAAATGGACGAAGAAATAGAGTAATTTCATCATCATCATCGGACACGGCAACCGACAAGAGTATCACGGAGGAAGAAGTTCCGGAGTCTGGTGCAGGGGATAAAGATGATGATGCGGAATGGCGGAACATAGCAGAAAAATTTGCATTATAGGAAGAGTATTCAGAAGAAGAAGAGCTACAGATCAAGGTGACGGACTGCGCCGATCCAGTTGCATTATTTAAATTATTCACTACGGACGTGATATTGAAGATCATCGTAAAAGAGACGAATAGGTACGCTGTTCAGTGTATAGTGAATGCAGAATATGGCAGGAGACAACATCAACAAGCATTGAACCCATTACAAAATGTGAATTAAACACGTTTACTGGTATCTTGCTTGTTAAGTAGTGCAGGTGCTCGAAATTGGACTGTATTGGTCTAAAAATGCGATGTATGCGAATGCGCGGATAATGAGAGCAATGAAACGCGATCATTTCTTAGCTATATTAAATTACTTGCTCTTTTCTGGTAATGCTACGGCTAGAAGCGAGGGTCGGTTACACATAATCCGTAATGCAGTTGATATAATTATTCGTGCATTGCAAGATGCAGTAAAACCAGGTAAAAATATAGTAATTGACGAAAGCATGGTTCCGTAGAAAGGACGCGTTAGCTTTCGTCAATATATACGCGGTAAGCGGCAAAAACACGGAATAAAACTGTACAAACTCTGCCTTCCGGACGGATATACATATAATGTGCATATTTATTCCGGAAAACATGAAACACGAATTCTAAAAGCTCATTCTCATGATGTAGTCATGACATTCATACGAGATCTATTATTCAAGGGCCGGATTTTATTTACCGACAGATTTTATACAAGTATTCCTTTATCCGAATATCTTCTGACCAATAAAAATGATGCACTTGCGGTATAGTCAGAATGAATAGAAAGATTCTACCGACACAGGCAAAGCAGGAACAGAATCAGGGCGACATTATATCCCTCGAAAATCGGAGCGGCGTGTAATTTTTAAGGTGAACCGACAAAAGACACCGCTGTATGTTAACCACATAGATATCTCACAATTGCGACATTATTCGCGGCAAAGATGATAAATTGCAATCAGACACCGTTTTTTCTTACAATTGTGCGAAGAAGGGTGTTGATATATCAGATCAAATGTGATCCTATCATAAATGTTTACGGAGAGCCGTAAAATGTTATAGAAATGTTGTTATGGATCTATTATACGGGACCTCATTAGCGAATGCATGGTACATCCACAGAAAGTAGGGAACCAAGCGTTACAAAATTTTTAAATTTAGCGATAAAATTATTGATCATCTATTGAAGAGTGTGGCGAATTCCCCAAGAGAAGAGCTATTAGGAAGTAGAAGGAAAAATATTTTTTAGTTCATACCAAGGGCCCGCGAGGAAGATGAGGAGAAGATGTAATGAGTGCTACAAGCGTTTCACAAACGTACAAGGCACACAGTACGTCACAAGTATAGCAAAAAGAGTAATGACCTTCTGTAGAAGTTGTCCGGATAAGCCGGCACTTTGTTTGAAATGTTTTAAAAAATTGCATCGGTAACATAAGTCGTTATATTTTGTTATATTTAATGTGTGAATTAAGTTTAAAGTTATGTATTTTGTGTTAAATGTTTGATTGTAAGGTAGAAATGTTAATGTGTAATGTTAAATCTATAATATAACATTTTGTACTACATATTTTTTGATTAACAAACGTGGCCCATCGGTGATGCATGCCGCCCCACGGAACAATCTAGCATGGGCAACCGGTGCAACATGACGCCGCAGGGAACAGACACGCACGTGCCACCGGTGAGTCAGACCGGCGTGAACGTGTTAAAGTAGAGCCCCAAACTGTCTGTGGGAGTTACCAATTGGTATAAAGTCAAACGTTTTACTGAAGACCTCTCCCTCCGAATATCTAACCAGCTATATCGAGAGTATAATTTCGAGTTCGAAGGAAGAAATTAGTATTCATTTCAGAGACGAGCATCTTAACTTCATGTATGAATTAGAAGGTCGATGGTCAAACCGTCCGAAAACGTTAGCACCCTCTTTAAGCGTCAAACGGACATGTCAATGGCTCCTCCCATCCTGTGATTCCGAGAGTCAAACCAGGTATTCCGGGAGCAAATCCCCTGAACAGTGTTGGCAATAGACTGCTTAATTCACGGATTGAATAATAAAGTAGAGAGTCAAATTGTGGAAGAACGTTACGTATTTGTATATAGTCAAACTATTTACCGAAGGCCTTACCTTACGTGAAGATAGCCCGCTGTATCGAGAGTATACCTTCGTGTTCAGAGATGCAAATTATTATACATTGTAGAGACCGGGACCTTAATTGTATGTATGAATGAGAAGATCGAGAGGAGAACCGCTCCAGAACGTTGCACCCTTCATTATGAAATAGCACATATGACGTATCCTGTGGGTCCGAAAGATGACTAGGTACCACGGGAGTAAATCAGCTGAACATTATTGGTAATAGACACCTTAATTTTCTATTTGATTATTAAAATAAAGCGCCAAACCGTTTGAGAACGATACCAATTGGTATAAAGGCATACGTTTTACAGAAGACCTTATCCTTCGAAAAGCTAGCCCGCTATATCGAGATTATAACGTCGTGTTTGGCGAAACACGATAGTAAACATTTTAGTGACGGCATCTAAGTTTCAAGTATGAAGTAGAAGGTAGAGTGTAAAACAGTTCGGGACCGTAACCACCTTCTAATCGAACGGATATGTCAATAGCTTCACATATCATGTGCTTCCAAGAGACATACCAGTTATTGCTGGGGTAAATCCGCTCTATGCTATTGGCAATTGACACCTTGTTTCAGGGCATGAATGTTAATGTAATGAGTCAAACCGTTGGAGAACATTACCAATTCGCATAAAGTCATTCATTTTACCGAATACCTTACCTTCTGTGATGCTAACCCGCCGTATCGAGAGTATAGCTACGCGATTAGGGATACAAATTAGTAAACATTGCAGTGAAGGGCACCTTAATTTCATGTATGAATTAGGAGATTGAGGGCCAAACCGCCCAAGAACATTGCCAGCTTGTGTGAAATACGATTGGCTGCGTCAATAGCTTCACTTATCCTGTGGTTCCGAGAGTCAAACGAGGAATTCCGAGAGTAAGCCCTGTGAAGTGTTTTGGTAGCAGACACTTTTTTTCACGGTTTGCATATTAAAATAGAGTGTCAAACCCTTTGAGAACGTTACCAATTGCTTTAAAGTCAGACGCTTTACAGAGGACCATACCCTCCAAAAGAATAACAGGCCGTATCGAGAGTATAACTTCGGTTCAGAGAAAGAAATAAGTATTCATTTCTGTGACGGGGACCTTCATTTCATTATGAATAAGAAGATCGAGTGTCAAACCATTCGAGAAAGTCTCCGCCTTCTTTGAGATTAGAACTGCTAACTCAATAGCTTCAGAAGTCCAGGTATTCGGATAGTCAGGCCAGGTATTTCTGGAGTAAATCCGCTGAACAGTACTGCCAATAGACACACTATCTCACGGTTTGAATAGAAAAGTAAGGCGTCAAACCGTTTGATACCAACCGTTAAACCTATTCCGTTCAGCGCATTTACTCCTGGAATACCTGTATTGCCTTTCGGAATCACATAATAGGTGAAGCTATTGACTTAGCCGTTCGACCCTCAAAGCAGGTGCTAACGTTCTCGAACGGTATGACCCCCAATCTTCTGATCCATAGATGAAATTATGGTGCCGGTCACTAAAATTTATACTATTTTGCTTCTCTGGCCAGAAAGTCGTACTCTCGATACAGCTGGATAGCCTCTAGGAAGAAACGGTCTTCAGTGAAAAGTTAGACCATATACTACTGGGTAACGTCCTACACTGGTTTGACTCTGTACTTTAACATCTATAGCCTGATACAGGATGTCTAATGCCAATACTGGTCGGCGGATCTACTCCCGTTATACCTGGCATGACTCTCGGAGTCACAGGATAGGAGATGCAATTGACTAAGCTGTGCGCATCTCAACGGAGGTGGGAACAATCTGGAAGAGATCGCCTCGCGATCTTTTAATTCATACAGGAAATTATGGTGCGCGGCACTGAAATGTATACAAATTTCTACCTCTGAACACCATGATGTACTCTCTATATAGCGCGTTATGCTTTCGAATGGTAAGGCATTCAGTAAAACGTTTGACTTTATTCCAGTTAGTAAGGTTCACAAACGGGCTGCCTCTGCTCTTTATTATTCATTGCGTGAAATAATGTGTCTATTACCAAATGCGTTTAGCGTATTTACACCGGGAAAGCATGGTTTGACTCTAGGTGTCACATTATAGTTGAATCTATTGTCTTAGTTGTGCGATTCTCACAGAAGTTGGTAACGTTCTGGAAGAGTTTGCCTCGCGACCTTCTGATTCGTAGATGAAATTGTGCTGCCTGTCTCTAAAATTTATACTATTTTGCTACTGTGGTCCCGAAGTTATATCATCTATACAGCGGGTTATCTTCCCGGAAGGTACGCCCTTCGGTGAAAAGTTAGACTGTATACCAATAGGTTACGTTGCACCTATGTGTGACACTGTACTTTAATATTTGCTCGGGGCAGTAGGGTTTTTCATACCGATACTGTACAACGGATTTTCTCCCGAAATACCTGGATTGACTTTCGGCATCACAGGTCATGTGTAGCTATTGACTTTGCCGTTCGAATCTCAAAGATTGCGGTGACGTTCTTGAACTGTTTGCCTCTCGATCTTCTAATCCATACACGAAAATAGGGTGCCCGGTGCTAAAATTTAAACTAATATGTCTCTCTGAACACGAAGTTATACCCTCGACACAGCGGGTTAGCTTCTCAGATGGAAGGGTTATCGGTAAATTTCTTGATTCTGTACAAATGTGTATCGTTCTACAAAAGTTTAACGGCCTGCTTTAATATTCAAACCGTGATTTGATGGGCCTATTGCCAATACTGTTAAGCGGATTTACTCCCGAAATTCCACATTTGGCTCTCGTAATCACTGGTGAGGTGAAGCTATTGGCTTAGCCGTTCGAAACTCATAGATGGTGGTAACAGTCTCGATCGGTTTGGCGGTCTATCTTCTCATTCAGAAGGAAATTAATGTCCCCCTCTCTAAAATGTTCTGCTAGTATGATACTCTGGGCACGAAGTTATACCCTCGATCCTGTGAGTTAGCTTCTCCGACGGCAAGGGTATCGATAAATCGTTTGTCTTTATAGCAACTGGAAACGTTCTCAAACTGTGTAACGCTCCACTGTGGTATTCATACCGCAAATTATGGTGTCTATTGCCAATACTGATCAGCGTATTTACTCATGGAATTCCGATCCTGACTCTCGGAATCAGAACTATAGGTGAAGCTATTGACTTAGCCGTTCGACTCTCAAAGAAGGTGGTAATGATCTCGAATGGAGTGATACTCGATCCACTAATTCAAATAGCAAAATAAGGTAGGCCTCTGCTATAATGTCTACTGATTTGTTTCCCTGAGCACAAAGCATGACACTCGCTAAATCGCGTTTTGTTGTAGGAAGGTAGCGTTTTCGGTATTAAGAATTACACTGTACCAATTGGTAATGTTCTCCGACGGATTGACCTTCTACATTAAAATTCATACCCTGAATGAAAGTGTCTATTGTCAATACCGACCAGCGGATATGCTCCTGGAATAACTGGTTTGTCTTTCGGTATCACAAGACGATTGACCGTATTACCGTAGCTGTGCCACCCTCAAAGAAGGTAGTTACGTCCTCGATCGGTTTGACTTTCGATTCTGCTACTCATACAAGAAAGCAAGGTGTCTCTCTGCTAAAATATCTACTTATATGTTTCCGTGAGCATTAAGCAAGACACTACCTACAGGGGGCGGGGGCTCTCGAAGGGTAATTTGTCCGGTAAGAAATGTATACTAATTCGTCTCACTGAACAACACCTTGAACACTCGATACAGCGGGTTATATCTTCGGAGGGTTTCATTTTCAGTAAACTTTGTAGCTATTGGTCACGTTCTCAAATGGCTTGACGCTCTATTTTGATATACAAACTGTGAATTGAGGTATGCATTGCCGATTCTGTTCAGCGGATGTACTCTAGGGACACCGGCTACGACTATCAGAGACACACGACATCTGAAGGCATTGACTTAGCCGTTCGAACCTGAAAGAAGGTAGTAACAGTCGCGTACGCTTTGACCCTCGATCTTCTAATTCATGAAAGAAATTAAGGTTCCCGCCAGTAACTGTATACCTGTTCATCCCTCAGAGCACGGTGTTATACTCCCGATACATCGAGTTAGTTTCTTGTTGGGCAAGGCATTCTGTAAGAAGTTTGACCCTACACCTATAGGTAATGTGCTACAACGGCTTGATGGCCTGCTTTAATATGCAAACCATTAATTAAGGTGACAATTGCCAATACTCTTCAGCGGACGTCGTCAATGTGGGTGGCAACGTTCTCGAACTGTTTCACCATCGATCTTCTAATTCATACATGAAATTATGGCGCCCGTCACTGAAAGATCTTCGGTGATGCATTTGACTTTAGTACCAATTGGTAGCGTTTGCAAACGGTGTGACGCTGTATTGTAATATTCAAACCGTGAATTAAGTTATCTATTTCCACTACAGTACAGCACATTTACTCCCGAAATATCTGGTTTGACTTTCGGAAGCACAGGACATGTGAAGCTATTTACACAGCCGTACGAATCCCAGAGAATGTGGTAACTTTCACGACCGCTTTGACTGCCGATGTTCATATTTATACACAAGGATGTGATGTCCGTCCCGTAAAATGTCTACCAATTTGTTTCTGGTAACATTAATCAAGACACTCTCTACACCAGGATTGGATCTCGGAAGTCAAGGTACTCAAAAAGGGAATGACTCTATAGGAATTGCTAATGGTCTCCGGCGGTTTGACTCCCTAGATTAATATTAATACCGTGAAACAATGTGTCAATTGCCAATACTCATGAACGGATTTACCACAGTACTATCTCATTGGACTCTCGTATTCACAGGATAGGTTAAGCTACTGACCTTTCCGTTCGACTCTCAAAGAGGGTGGTAAAGTTCTCGAAAGGTTTGTTCATAGATATTCTAATTCACCCACAAAGTTAAGGTGCCCTTCCCTGAAATGAAGACTAATTTCATTCCCGGATCAGGATTTTATAGCCACGACATTGCGCCTTACGTTCTCGGCAGGTATGGTATGCGATGAAGAGTATGACGTTATACCAATTGGTAACGTTCTCAATCGGTTTGGCTATCTACTTTGATATCCATGCCGTGAACTAAGGGGTCTATTGCCAATACACTTCAGCGGATTTACTCGATAAATACCAGGGTTGACTCTCGGAATGACACAATAGGTGAAGCTATTGACTCGGCCGTTCAAGACTCAAAGACGTTGGTGTACGTTCTCGAAATGTTTGACATTTTATCCTCTAACTCATACGTGATATTGTGGTGCCCGTCACAAAAATGTATACTAATCTGTATCTCCGATTGCGAAGTTATACTCTCGGTACCGCGGATTAGGTACTCGGAGGGTAAGGTCTTCGGTAAACCTTTTGTCATTGTACCAATCGGCAACGTTCTACAAAGGTTAGACTATGTACTTTAATAGTTTAACCGTGAATTATTATGTCCACCGCCTATTGTGTTCACCAGATTGACCCCCGGAATACCTGGTATGATTATCGGAATAGCGGGACAGATGGAGCTATCGACTGAACCGTTCGTCTCTCAAAGACGGCAGTAACGTTCTCGAACGGTTTGACAAATCGACCTTCTAATTCATACTCTAAATTAAGTTTCCCGTCACTAAAATGCAAACTAATTTGCTTCTCGTGACACGAAGTTATACTATCGATACAGCGGGTTCGGTTCTCGGACGTTAAGACCTTCCGTAAGAAGATTGACCATTTACAAATTGGGAATGTTCACCAACGGTTTGACTGTCTAGCTTACTATTCATACCATTTGATTGAGCACGTTTATTGCCAACGCTGTTCATCGTGGCTTTAATAACCTGTTCTGAGAATCAATTGAATATACATTTTAGCGACGGGCACCTTAATTGCATTTATGAATTAGGAGATCGAGGATCGAACCGTGCGAGAACGTTATCACCCTGCGTATGGGCCGAAAGGCTCTGTCAATAGCTTCCCATATCCTGTGATACCGAGGGCCAAGCCAGGTATTCCGGATCTAAGCGGGCTGAACAGCATTGTTAAAGGACACCTTAATTCCCGGTTTATAATAGAAGGTCGAGGGGCAAACCGTGGAATGTAAATAAAAATACATGTAAAGTCACTCATTTTACCGAATACCTTACCTTCCGAAAATCGAACCCGCAGTCTATAGTGCCTAGCATAATGTTCACGGAAACACCTTAGTAGACACTTTAGCAGACCCACATCTTAATTCCATGTATTAATAGCAAAATCGAGGATCAGACCATTCGAGAACGTTACCATCTTCTATTCTAGCCGCGCAGCTACATCAATAACTTCACCTATCCTGTGATTCCGAGTGTCAAACCAGGTATTCTGGGGTAAATCCGCTGTACAGTATTGGCAAATGACACCAAAATTCTCAGCATGAGTATTATAGTAGGCAATTAAATCATCGGCGGACGATACGTATTGGTATATGCTCAAACACATTAGTGAAAGCCTTACCATCGGTGCATCTAACCCGCGGTATCGAGAGTATAACTTCGAGCTCAGAGATAAATATTAGTGTACATTTTAGTGACGAGGACCTTTCTTTCTGGCATGGGTTAAATGTTTGAGGGTCAAACCGTTTGAGTCCGTTACCACCTTCTTTGAGAATGGAAGGGCTAAGTCGATCGCTTCACTAATCCTGTGTTTTCGAGAGTCAAACAAGGTTTGCCGGGAGTAAATCCGCTGCAAATTATGGCATTATATACCCTATTTCACAGTATCAGTAATAAGCAGAGAGTCACACTCTGGAAGATCGTTGCGAATAGTCACAGAGTCACACTTTTTGACGAAGGCCATAGCTTCCGAGAAGCTAACGCCTTGTATCGAGGGTACGTCTTCGTGTTCAGAGGAACAAATTATTATACTATTTAGCGCCGGGCACGTTATCCTCCCGTATGAATAAGATGATCGAGGATCAAACCGTTCGAGAACGTTACCACGTTCTGTGAGAGTCGAAAGGCCAAGTCAGTAGCTTCAGCTATATTGTGCTTTGCGTACTTCTAAGTGAATAGCTTCTCCTATCCTTTTATTCCGAGAGTCAGGCCAGTAATTCCAAGCGTCTATCCGCTGTATATTATTGGCAACAGACATCTTAATTCACAGTATAAATAGTAAGAGACAGAGTCATACCGTCGTAGAACATTACTTACTGGTATAGATTCAAACTTTTACAGAAGCCCATACATTCCATGGAGATAACCCGCTATATCGAGATTATAGCTACGTGTTCCGAGGAGAAAGTTAGTATACATTTTCTGACGGACACCTTATTTTAATTTAAGAGTTTGAAGACAGATGGACAAGCCGTTCGAGGTCGATAACACCTTCGCCGAGAGTCGTACGGCTAAGCCAATTGCTTCACTCATTCTGAGATCCCAAGAGTAAACCCAGTTATTCCGAAAGTAAATCGGCTCAACAATATTGGCAATAAAAACCTTATTTCACGATTTGAATATTAAAGCAGACCGTCAAACCATTGATGAAAGTTGCATACTGGTATACAGTTTTTACATTTTACCGATAGCCTAACCATCGGCGACACTAACCCTCCAATTCGAAAGTGTATCTTCGTGTTCAGAGGAACTCATTAGTGTACATTTTTGTGTAGGTCCCCATAGTTTCAAGTATGAAATACAAAATTGAGTGTCAAGCCGTTCCAGAACGTTACCAAGTTCTTTGAGGGACACACAGCTGTGTCATTAGCCCCACCTATCGTGTTATTCCGCGAGTGAAACCAGGTGTTCCGTGAGTAAATGCGCGGAACAGTTATGGCAATAGACACCTTAATTCACGGCTTGAATATTAAAATTGAGCTTCAAACCGTTGATTAAAGTTATCGATTGTTGTAAAGTCAAACGTTTTACCGAAGGCGGTTCCATCAGCGAACCTTACCCGCTTCATCGAGAGTATTACTTCGTGTTTAGAGGATGATCTTTGTATACAATTTAGTGACGGCAACTCAAATTCATGCATGAATTAGATGATCGATGGTCAAAACGTTCGAGAACGTATCCACATTCCGTTAGGCAAAATCAGTAAGGTCTATAGTGCCACGTATCCAATCATTCGGAGAGTCAAACCAGGTGTTGCTGGAGTAAATCAGCTGAACAGTATTGCCATGAGACACATTAATTTACGGCGTGAACATTAATGTAGAGGGTATAACCGTTTGAGAACGATACCCGTAGTCATAACGACATACTATTTGAAACTACTGATACTGATACTACTGATACCTTACCTTCAGAGAACATTATCCGCTGTATCGAGTGTATAACTTCGTGTTTAGCGAATCGAATTAGTAGACATTTTAGTGACGGGCACCTTAATGTCGTGTATGGATTAGAAGATTGATGGTCAAACCGTTTGAGAATGTCACCACCTTCCTTGAGATTCGAACAGCTGACTCAATACCTTCTTTGAGGTTCGAACGGATAAGTCAGTAGCATCACCTATCATGTGACACCGAGAGTGACACCGTGTATTCCAGCAGTATTCAGGCTCAACGGTTTTGGCACTGGACACCTTAATTCGCGGTATGAATAATAAAGTCGGGTGTCAAACCGTGGAAGAACGGTGCGTATTAGTATAGAATCAAACTTTTACACATGGCCTTACCTTTCGGAAAGCAAATCCACTGTATCGAATGTATAACTCCGTGTTCAGAGAAGCAAGATAATATGCAGTCAAACCAGGTATTGGGCAAGATTCTACGATGAATAGTATTGGCAAAAGACACCTCAATTTACGGTTTGAATATTAAAGTATTGCGTCAAACCGTTTAAGAGCTTTACCAATTGGTATAACGGCAATCGTTTTACCAGAGACCTTACTTTGATAGAACCTACGCTGCTGTAACTACTGTGTTAGTTTTCATTCACGGAAACAAATTAGTAGACATTATAGCATAAGCACACATTAATTTCATGTATGAACAGAATAATCGAGAGTCAAACCGTTCGTGGACGGTCTCATCTTCTTTGATAGTAGAACGTATACGTTAGTAACTTGACCTATCCTGTCATTCCGATAGTGAAACCAGGTATTCCCGGAGTCAATCCGCTGTACAATATAGGCAGTGTACACCTTAGTTCACGGTTTGAATATTAATGTACACAGTCTAAGCTCTGTAGAACGATACCTATTGGGTTAATGTCAAAAGTTTTACCGATGGCATTACCTCCGAGAAACTGACTCGCTGTATCGAGAGTATAACGTCGTGATCAGGGAAAGAAAGCATTATTCATTTGAATATCGGGCACCTAAACTTCATGTATGAGTTAGAAGATTGTGGGCCGAACCGCTCGAGAACGTTGCTAGATTGTGTGAGCAACGAATAGGTAAGTTAATAGCTTCACCTATCGAGTGGTTCGCAGAGTCAAACCAGATATTCCGGCAGAAAGTCTGCATAAGCGTTTCGGCAATAAGCACATTCATTCACGGCTTGCATATAAAAATGAGCGTCTAACCGTTTGAGAACGGTATCAGTTTCTATAAAGTCAGACGCTTTACCGAAAACCATACCTTCCAAAAAATAACACGATGTATCGAGAGCATAACTTCAAGTTATGGAGAGAACTTAGCTTTCATTACAGTAATGTGCACCTTATCTTAGTGTATGGGAGGATCAAACCGTTCGAGAGCATTACCTCCTACTGTTAGAGATGAACGGCTATGTTAATACTTCACCAATCCTTTGACTCCATAAGTAAAACCAGGTATTCCGGAGGCACGTCTGCTGAATCGCATTGCCAGTTGACACCTCAATTTACGGTACGAGTATTAATATAGAGAGCCAAACTGTTTGTGTGCGTTGCCAATTTGCATAAATAAAAATGCTTTCCTGGAGACCTTACGCGCCGATAGTCTAACCCGCTGTATCGAGAGTATAATTTCGTGTTCAGAGAAAGAAATTAGTCATCATTTCTGTAACGGACGCCGTAATTTCATGAATGAATAGGAAGATCGAGGGTCAAACCGCTCGAGGGCGTTGCCACCTACTGTGAGAGACGATCGGTAAAGTCAGTAGCTTCATCATTCCAGTGATTCCGAGAGTCATGCCAGGTATTCCGAAAGAAAATCCGTTGAGCGGTATTGGCAATGGACACATGAGTTCGCGGTATGAATATTGAAGTGGAGAGTTAAACCTTCGGAGAGCATTAGCAATTGGTATGATGTCATTCGGTCAACCGTAGTAGTTACACTCCGAGCAGCTGACCCGCTATATCGAGAGTATAACTTCGTGTTTAGAGACTCACATTACTATACATTTTAGTGTAGGCACCGTAAATTCGTGTATGAATTATAATATCGATTGTTAAACCAACCAATAACGCTACCACGGTCAATGAGAGTCGCACATAGCCAATAGCATCACCTTTTCTGTGATTCCGAAAGAAAAAACCAGGTATTCCGCGAGTAAATAATCAGGGCAGTATTGGAAATTGACACCTTAAATGACGGTATAAATATTAAAGCAGATAGTCATACTGTTGTAGACCATTACATATTGCTATACAATCTTTCTGCCGAGGACCTCACCTGCCGAGAAGCTAACCGGCTGTACCGAGAGTATATCTTAGTGTCCTTAGGGACGAATTAATATAAATATTAGTGAGTGGCACCTTAATTTCATGTATCAATAATATGATCGAGAGGCAAACCTTTCCAAAACTTTACCAGCTCCATTGAGAGTCGCACAGCTAAGTCAATAGCTTCACCTATCATGTGATTCCGGGAGTCAATCCAGGTATACCAGGAGTATATCATCTCAGCAACGTTGGAAATAATCGTGCTCAATCAAATGGTATGAATATTAGGCTAGACAGTCAAACCGTCTGTGAACATTTCCAATATGAATATGGTCATTCTTCTTACGGAAGGCCTTGCTGTCCGAGAACCTAACCGGCTGTATCGAGTGTATAACATCGTCCCACGAGAAGCAAATTTGCTTTCATTTTTGTGACGGGAAACTTTATTTCAAGCATGAATTAGACGGTCGATGTGTCAAACCGTTCGTGAACGTTACAACTGTATATGAGAGATGAACGGCTAAGTCGATAGCTTCACCTATTTCAAGGTTCCAAGAGTCAAATGAGTTATTCCAGAAGTAAATCCTCTGAGCAATATTAGCAAAATGCGCATTAATTCACGGGTTGAATATTAAAGTAAAGCGCCAAACCGTTTGAGAAAGTATCCAAATGGCATTAGGTCAAACGTTTTACTGATGACCATGCCCTGCGAAAGCCAAACGCGCTGTATCGAGAGTATAATAAGGCCTTCAAGCCCTATGTACGTATACATATCAGGACCTGGTACCTTAGTTTCAACCATGAAGTAGAAGATTTAGTGTTAAAGCGTTCGAGAACGGTACCTCCTTCCTTGAAAATCAAACGGCTGAGTCAATAGCTTCAGGTTTCCTGCTATTCCGAATGTCAACCGATAAAATCCTGGAATAAATGCGCAGTACAGTATTGGCAAAAGATACGTTAATTCGCGGACTGAATGTTAAATTAGAGTGGCACACAGTGTGAGAATGTTACCTAATGGTATATCGTCAAACGTAATTTCCGAATGCTTTACCCTCCGAAAATCTGATCAACTGTATCGAGAGTATAACAGCGAGTTCAATGGTACGAACTAGAATACATTTTTGAGACGGACACCAGAATTCCCTGTATGAAGTAGAAGACCGTGTCTTAAACAGTTCGAGGTCGTTACCACCTTCTTTGAGAGTCGAAAGCCTATGCCAATAGTTTAACCTATTCCTATGGTGCCGATACTTAAACCAGGTATTCCTTGAGTAAACACCATGAGCGATTTTGGCACCGGACTGTCTATTCCACGGTATAAATTATAAAGTACTGGGACAAACCTTTGTAGATCGTCATCTTTTGTTATACAGTCAATCTTTTCACCGAAGGCCTTAACTTCCTAGAACCTAACCCGCAGTATCGAGAGCATAACTTCTTGTCCAGAGAAACAAATTAGCAAACATTTTCGTGACGCTCGCCTTATTTTCATGTATGAATTCGAAGGTAAAGTGTAAAACCGATAACGATCGATACCACCTTGTTTGATATTCGAGCGGCTATGTTAATAGCTTCACATATCCTGCGATTCCGAAAATGGAACCATGTATTCCGGCAGATAATCTGCCGTACAGTGAATACTAAAGTACAGAGCCATACCGATGTAGAACGTTACCTATTGGTATATAGTCAAACTTCTTTCCGACGGCCTCACCGTCCATGAACATAACTCGCTGTATCCAGACTATAACTTCGTGTTCATGGAAACAATGTAGTATACAATTTGATGACCGGCATCTTAATTTCGTACATCAATAAGAAGATCACGCATCAACCCGTTCGAAAACGTAGTCACATTTTTTGACAATCACACAGCTATGCTAACAGCTTCGCCTGTCCTGCGGTTTCCAGAGTCGATCCAGGTGTTCGCGGAGTAAACCCGCTGGAAGGTTTTGGAAATCGACACTATCATTCACTGCTCGAATATTAATGTAGGGCGTCAAACTGTTGTAGATCTTTACGTATTCGAATACAGTCTAACTCTTTTCCGTAGGCCGTACCTTCCGAAAGTCAAATCCGCCGTGGTAAGAGTATTACGTCGTGTTCAAAGATGCAAGATTGAATACATTTTAGTAACGGCACCCATAAATTCATGTATGAAGTAGAAGCTCGAAGGTGAAACATTTCGACAACGTTACCACGTTCCCTGAGAGTCTAACGTCTACCTCAATAGCTTCAGCTATCCTGTGATTCCGAAAGTCAAAGCAAGAATTCCGGGAGTAAATCCGCTGTTCAGTATTGGCATTGTACACCCTATTGCATTGCATAAATATTATAGTCCAAGGGCAAACCTTTGTAGGACATTACGTATTGAGATAGAGCCAAAATTTATAGCAGAGGCCTTTTCTTCCGAAAAGCTAACCAGTTGTATCGACATTATATCTACGTGTTCAGAGGAGCAAATTAGAATGCATTTTAGTGAGTCGACATATCAGTTTCCTGCATGAATTAGAAGACCCACGGCCAAACCGTTCAGATCGTTACCACACTCGTCGAGAATCAACGCCTGAGTCAATAGCTTCATCTGTGCTATGGTTCCGAGAGGCAGTTCAGGTATTCCGCGAGTAAATTCTGTGTAATTTCTGTGTTGATAGACAATAGACACCTTAATTCACTGTATGAATATTAAAGTGGAGAGTCAAACCGTCGGAGGGTATTATAAATTCCAATTCGGTCATTCATCTTGCTGAATAGCACAGCATCCGAGAACCTAACCCACTGTAGCGAGTGTCTTGATTATTGTTCACGTAAACAAATTAGTGGACATACTAGTAGACGGACACCACATTTCGATGAATGAATATCATAATGGAGAGCCAAACCGTTCGAGAACGTTACCACTCTCTTTGAGAGTCGAACGGATAAGTCAATAGCTCTAACTGTCCTTTGATTCCGAGAGACTCACCAGCTAATCCGATGGTAAATGCGCTGAGGATTATTGGAAATAGAAACCTTAATTCGCGGAGTGAGTATTAAAATAGGGCGTCAAACCGTTTGTAAACGTTACCATCTGCTACAAAGTCAAATGTTTTACCAAAGGCCATACATTTCGCGAACCTGTCCCGCTGAATTGCGAGAATAACTTCATTTTCAGGCGATAAATCTGGTATACATTTTTAACATGAGCACCATAACGTCCTCCATGAATTGGAAGATCTATGGTCGAATCATTTTAAGACGTTACCATCTTCTGCGAGAGACGGCAGGATAAGGCTATTGCTTCACATGTCCTGTTATTCCTAGGGGCAAACCAGGTAGTCCGCGACTAAATCCGCAGTACGGTATAAGAATTAGACAAGCTATACCACGTTATCAATATTAAGGAACAGTGTCAAAGCATAGTTGAACGCTATCTATTGCTATATAGTCAACCTTTTTACCGAAGGCCTTACCTTGCCAGAGCCTATCACGATGTATCTAGAGAATAACTTCGTGTCCAAGGAAGCAAATTGGTATATATTTTAGTGACAGCACCCTGAATTTCATGTGCAAATATGAAGATCGATTGTCAGACCAATCGAAAATGTTACCAACTTTCTTGGGAGTAGAACGGCTAGGTCAATAGCATCACCTATCATGTGTTACCGAGAGTCAAGCCTGGAATTCCAGAAGTAAATCCGCTGTAAAATACTGGCAGTGGACACCTTAATTCCTGTTGTGAAAATTTAGGCCGAGAGACAAGCAGTCAGAGAATATTATTAATTGGTATAAATTCATTCTTGGTACCTAATGCCTAGCTTTCTGTGAACCAAACAAGCTGTAGTATGTATCTTGCTGATTGTTCGCGCAAACAGATATCAGTAGACATTTCGGCGGAGGGACACCTTATTATCATGTCTCAGTATTAAAGTCGTGAGTCAGACCGTTGGAGAACGTTACCAGCCTTCCTAAAAGATGCGCAGCGAAGCCAAACACTTCACACATCCAATGATACCAAGTGTAAATCTAGGTATACCGGCATAAAATCCTCTGAACAGTATCGACAATACGTACCTTCAATGGCAGCAGGAATATCAATGTTGAGAGTCAGGCCGTCGGAGAACACTATCAATTAGAATTAAGACATTCTTTTCACACAATACCTTACTGACCGAGAACCCACACAGCAGGGGCTGCGGTGGGCCTTCTGGTCCCATTGCAGTATAGGTATGACGAGACCACGGTGCCCGAGTCGGCCGAACCTAGGCCGAGGTGAGCAAGCTCCTGATTCAGGATGTAAGGTGTCCTTACGCGGCGTATGACCAGTAAGGCCCTCCATACACTGGTACCTCGGGAACCGGTTCGAGCCCTGGGGTTGGGCGGGCTTCGCCCCCCCCCCCCCCGGATGCTTGGATTGGCCTCGAGGGTTCAGTGGTAAGCCCATATCGCGGGTTAGGGGGCCCGCCTTAGGACGGGTTAGACCTTACGCAGGTAAGCTGCGTGAGATCAGCTCGGGAAATGGCCTGCAGAATCAGTAGGGATTTAGAATGGTGCCAGCCTACCCTAGGATGGCGCGTAGAACTTGCAGTCTACAAGCTAATTGGTAGGTGCGT